>NW_007728117.1:11556-12655 GCF_000696425.1 Galeopterus variegatus | reverse complement strand
CTAGATTTTCAAATTTGTTGGAGTATAGTTGTTTATAGTAGTCTCGAATGACTCCTTGTATTTCAGATGAATCAGGTGTAATATCGCCTTTTTCAATTCTAATTTTTGTTATTTGAATCTTCTCTCCTCTTTTTTTTGTTAGCCATGCTAGATTGTAAAGCATCGGCGTCATTTCCTCTTTGAATGTTTGGTAAAATTCTGCTGTGAATCCATCTGGTCCTGGGCTTTTCTTTGTTGGGAGCTTGCTGATAACATCTTCAATCTCCTTTATTGTTATTGGCCTATTCAAGTTTTCTATATCTTCTTGGTTTAATTTTGGAAGCTTGTGTGAGTCCAGAAATTTATCCATTTCCTCCAGATTTTCGAACTTGTTGGCATATAGCTGTTTATAGTAGTCTCGGATGATTCCTTGTATTTCATTTGGGTCAGCTGTAATATCACCTTTTTCATTTCTAATTTTTGTTATTTGAATCTTCTCTCTTCTTTTTTTTGTTAGCCATGCAAGTGGTTTGTCGATTTTATTTATCTTTTCAAAAAACCAACTTTTTGATTCGTTGATCTTTTGTATTGTTTTTTGGGTTTCAATTTCATTAAGTTCTGCTCTGATCTTGATGATTTCTTTCCTTCTGCTAACGTTAGGATTGGATTGTTCTTGTTTTTCTAGTTCTTTAAGGCGCATTATTAGATTGTTCACTTGCCAACTTTCCATTTTTCTGAGGTAGGCATTTAATGCAATAAATTTCCCCCTAAGTACTGCCTTTGCTGTATCCCACAAGTTTTGGTATGATGTATCATTATTTTCATTAGTTTCAATAAATTTTTTTATTTCCTGCTTGATTTCTTCTTGGACCCATGTATCATTAAGTAGAATGCTGTTTAATTTCCATGTGTTTGTATACTTTCCAGAATTTTGTTTATTATTGATTTCTAGTTTTAATCCATTATGGTCTGAGAAAATACACGGGATAATTCCAATTTTTTTGAATTTGGTGAGACTTGATTTGTGTCCTAATATGTGATCTATCCTGGAGAATGATCCACGTGCTGATGAGAAGAATGAATATTCTGAGGTAGTTGGATGGAATGTTCTATAGATATC
>NW_007728117.1:0-11546 GCF_000696425.1 Galeopterus variegatus | reverse complement strand
TTAGCCTGATTGGGGCTCCCTCATAGGTCATTTGACACTTCTCTCTTGCAGCTTTTAAGATTCTCTCTTTGTCTTTGAATTTTGCCAATTTGACTATAACATGTTTTGGAGAAGACCTTTTTGGGTTGAATACGTTTGGAGATCATTGAGCTTCCTGGATCTGAAGATCTGTGATTTTTCCTATGCCTGGGAAGTTTTCTGCCACTATTTTGTTGAATATGTTTTCAATACATTCTCCTTTTTCCTCCCCTTCTGGTATACCCATGACTCGGATATTTGAGCGCTTAAGGTTGTCTAATGTCTCTCTCAGATTTTCTTCAATATCTTTGATTCTTTTTCCTTTTTTCTTGTCTGCTTGTGTTATTTCAATCTGTCCATCCTCAAGTTCAGAGGTTCTCTCTTCAACTTCCGCTATCCTGCTGGTTAAACTCTCCATTGTGTTTTTTATTTAGCTGAATAACTTCTTCAGTTCAGCAAGTTCTGCCACATTTTTTTTCAGGTCATTGATTTCCTTGTACATTTTCTCTTTCATGTCCTGTATACTTTTCCTCATTTCATCATGCTGTCTAGCTGAGTTTTCTTGTATCTCATTCAGTTTCTTTAGAATTATCACTCAAAATTCCTTGTCATTCATTTCAAGGCCTCCTGTTCTATAGGATCTAGAGTTTGAAAGTTATTACCTTTTGGTTGTGTACTTTCTTGGTTTTTTGTAGTTCTGGTATCTTTTTTTTTATGTTTATTCATTTTGGCAGGGGGGTTCACAGTGCACAGGTTTGACCCTATTGGCTAACTAAGGTGTAGCTGTGTTTGTCAATTTGGTATGGCTACCTCTGTGACTGCTCAGTTGGCCTCTAGTGTCTTGTATGTGTGGTTGCCTCGGGTCTTGAGCCTCTCTGGAGAGCCACCTCTCTGGTCAGCTTGGACTCTGCTGGGCTGCTGGATCACGTATTGGCCACCCCACAGGGTGTGTATTTTCTGCCAAGTCTCCACCTCCCTAGCCGAACGTCTGCCCACTCTGTGCACACTAGGTGGGGCTGTTGGACCTCGCAGAGGCAGCCCGCAGGGTGTGTGTTTTCTGCCGAGTCTCCACCTCCCTAGCCAGACGCCTCCCGGCTCTGTGCGCTCTAGACTGGGCTAGGACGTGTCTTCTGCAACCCTCGTCTATCAGCCGGGCCTTCAAGCCCCTGCTCGGCACCACCCCTCCCAGGAGTCTTTCAGGTTTCTGCTAGGCACAGATGGCCGGTCACTCTGGGTGCCTTTGTAGCACTGTATAGAGCTTTCTCGGGACTTATCACCTTCCTCCTGGTATTGCAGTTATCTGTGTACTTGTCTTATCTCCCACACCAGAGCGTGAGCTCCTCAGGGGAAGAGCCCACAGCACACAGTTCCTCTTTGATTCCCCCCAGCGCGGACTGACTCCAGCGCCCGCCCGCAGTCAGCTCTCCAGCAGGTTCAAGCGAGCTCGGGAGCGCTCCGATCACACTTTTCCTAACCATAAATCGGTTAGGCATTTTTCCGAACTAGTGGCCTCAGAGATGGTATCTGCCTCCCGGTAACAGGAAGTTTGCTGGGGGCCAGAGACCAGGGTGCAGAGGAGTGACAATTGGCCCGGCCCGTTCTTCCCTGTCCTCCTGCCACTGGCCAGGGGCTCCCCACACCACCAGCCCCGCCAAAGAACCGCGGGGGAAGTAGGATCTGAGGCCGGCCCGCAGACCCCGGGAGGCTCCGCGCCAGGGCAAGGAAGTGGGAAGGCTCAGTGAGGAGCTGAGCCGGGTGAGGAGGGCAGGCCTGGCCGAGCTGGTCGGCTCCTCCCTGACCCGAGAAAATGGAGGCTGCCCCGGGCCGGTGGCTGGCCTAGTGGGGCAGGCAGATGGGTCCGGGCCGGGGGTCACTCACAGAGCTGGGCCGGCCGAGCGGCTCCCTCTCCATTTCCACGTTGTCCTAGCCGCTGCTACCTCAGGTTGCTCACTTGGTCCCACGGTGCAACTCAGGCACTCCCTGGAATCTTCTTCAATGTCGGCCCTAAACCTCGAATCTGTAGTTGCTTTTTTATAGTTGTAGATTAGTTGGTCAAAGACATTCTTTTTTTGTTGCTCTTGGAAATGCAAATAGCACTCTGGCAGCACAGCACACAGCTCTCAGGCTCACGCTGTCTTCTGGCACCCCTGCTCCAGACCCGTCGCCATCTTGACTCTCCTCCTCCTATTTTAACTTCTTAATATACATTGTAGTTGATTTTCATGACCCTTTACCCGTTCCTCTTTCCCTCCTCCTTCAAACCCCTCCCCCCATCATATCTGTTCACTTGTCTTAACAAGTTCAAGGAATTGCTGTGATTGTTGTGTCTTCTTCCCCCCTCCCTTATTTGTGTGTTTATTTGTTGGTTTATTTATTTTTAGCTCCCACAAATAAGTGAGAACATGTGATATTTCTCTTTCTGTGCCTGAGTCATTTCGCTTAATATAATTCTCTGTATCGCTTCTCGGTCTTTTGGCTAAGATCAAGTGTATAATTCTCTGTAGGTCCATCCATGTCATTGCAAATGGCAGTATTTCATTCGTTTTTATAGCTGAGTAGTATTCCATTGTGTAGATATACCACATTTTCTGTATCCACTCATCTGATGATGGACATTTGGGCTACCTCGCCAGCATTTATCATTCTCAGTCTTTTGGATATTAGCCATCCTAACTGGAGTGAGATGGTATCTCAGTGTGGTTTTGATTTGCATTTCCCAGATGCTGAGTGATGTTGAGCATTTTTTCATGTGTCTGTTGGCCATTCATACATCTTCCTTTGAGAAATGCCTATTCAGCTCCTTTGCCCATTTTTTAATTGGGTTATTTGGTCTTTCACTGTAAAGTTGTTTGAGTTCCTTGTGTATTCTGGATATTAATCCTTTGTCAGATGTACATTTTGCAGATATTTTCTCCCACTCTGTTGGTTGTTTTTTCACTCTGTTGATTGTTCCTTTTGCTGTGCAGAAGCTTTTTAGTTTGATATAATCCCATTTGTTTATTTTTCCTTTAGTTGCCTTGCTTTTGGAGTCATATTCATGAAGTCTGTACCCAGTCCTACTTCCTGGAGTGTTTCCCCTATGTTTTCTTTAAGGAGTTTTATTGTTTCAGGATGTTTATTTAATTGTTTAATCCATTTTGAGTTGATTTGGTTATATGATGAGAAGTATGGGTCTAATTTCATTCTCCTACATATAAATATCCAGTTTTCCCAGCACCATTTGCTGAAGAGGCAGTCTCTTCCCCAGTGTGCAGACAGCACCATTTGCTGAAGAGGCAGTCTCTTCCCCAGTGTGCAGACAGCACCATTTGCTGAAGAGGCAGTCTCTTCCCCAGTGTGCAGACTTGGTGCCTTTGTCAAAGATGAAATGGCTGTAGGTGAAGACCCATACACATTTTCAAAAATGAATAGGCATTATACTGTAAAGAATATCTCCTAACTTGTTTTACAATATAAGAATAGATTTATTTTTTGCCTTTAGCAAAACTTGGATGTTTGTTGGAGAAACAGAAAGTACAGGGCCACCTTGTGATCAGAGCCAGCACTACAGTCTGAACATCACTGAGCAGAAAACCTGGGAAAGAGAGAAATAAGGTACATCTTAATTAATGGTGGAACTAATTTTGAACCTATTGAGATTGAGGTACCATTGGGGCATACAGGAGGAATGTTCCACTAGAGAACTGCATAAAAGTTTGTAGAGCCAGAGAGAGGTCTGGGCTAGAGATGAGGAATTGGATGTGGCCATCCCTAGGACTATAGTGACAATTGCAGAAGAGGATGAGATCAGCCAAATAGAACATGGAGACTGAGAAGAGAGAAGACTTGCAATGTTTAGGGAAGCAATATAGCTTAACCTGTAAGAGTTCAGTTGTTGGAACCTCTCAGAATGAGTTGGATCCAAATCCCCACTCTATCTCTCATAATTCCAAGTAAAAATTTAAAAAGTAAAACTGTCAGATAGTTATAAAACATTCACATTGCATATAAGAATAGAGAAAGGGGAAACATAAAAAAAATGTTGAAAGTTACATTTTGTAAACAATATCTATAAGAAAGCTGCTATTGCTTTCTAAATGTTAGACAAGATAGAATTTAAGCCAATGGGCATTTATATAAATAAATAGAAACATTTAATAAAGAAAAATGATCAATCTACCAGGATGTTGGCATAATCCTCTATTTATATGCATCTAATAACATAAAGCAAAAAATAAAAATAAAAGGATGAGTAGAAAAATCAATAAGCATAGTGAGAAAGAATAACATATGTATTCTGATAACTAATAGTATAATCAGAAAAATATTAGAAGTGTTAGCAAAGATTTTACAAAATTATTAACATATTTTACGTTATTGACATGTAGAGAATGCTGCAAATACGAACTGCTGAAAAAATTTCTTTAAAACGTATCTGGACTATTTTCTAAAATTAACCCTTTAAGTTGGGCCATAAATAAAGGATAAACAGATTTCAAAGACTAAAATCTCTAAGAATGTATTCTTAGTCTTTACAAAGATATTAAGCCAAACACTCTAAATAAGTCTTGGGGAAAAAAGAAAAAAGGTGGGGGGGGGGGAGAAGGAGGAAGGAGGAAAACACAGTGGAAATCAGGTAATACTTTGAATTTAATAATAATAAAAATATGACAAATGGAAACTTATGGGAAGAACTAAAACTGTCTTCCAGAACAGCACTGTGCTCAATTGGCCACCCTGCTCATTGCACCAATTTTTTTAAGCAACCAAGGTGTCAAAGTGTAATCCAAACTGAAAGTAACAATCAAGCCTTTATTTATTTACTGCAACAGTTCAAGCAAGAGGCAAAATAGAAAGGGGCTGGCTTCCTATTGTTTCATTTTTTTCCCGTGGCACCAGGAGAGGGTCAGATGAATCAGTGCAGATGGGGGGAGTTTTTGCAGAGGAGCCATACACCAAATGCTCCTGCCTCTTTACAGACCTATAGGCTGGGGGAGGGGACTGAAAGGCTAGGAGTGGAAAGGTACAAAGTCAAAAGTTCCTCAGCCAAGGCCCCCGATAAGAAGGATTCTGAACGCAGTTGCATGGGCTAAAAATGTAGATATGCACATAAGCATGTATGACCTAGGGAATCATAAGTCCTTGACTGCAACTCCATTCAGAAAACTACAATGTATTCGTTTTACACGAAGTTTGATGTGAGAAGGGTAGCTTTCCCTTATGAGACCTGTGGAGCAAAGGTCTTTTAGCTGCCTATGGTTAGGTCTGAGAGATCACACAGAAGGTCTTGGCTTGGAGCCAGACTCCTCAATATTTAATAAAACTATCTTCAAAAATAAAGGTAAAATGAAGGAATTCTCAAGTAAACAAAAACTGAGGTAATATTTTTAGCAGACCCATTTTACAAAAATATACTAAAGGAAGTTCTATAGGCTAAAAGCAATTGACCCCAAGCAGTAATTTGAATTCACAGGAAAAATAAGAAAACAAAGATCACCAACAAAGGTAATTATGTAAATATAAAAGACAGTATACATGTATATTTCTTCTCTTAAATGATTTACAAAGCAGTTGTACAAAACAATTTGTATTTTATTGTACTGTTGGTCTTATAACACATAGAAATATACTTGACAATAACAGCACAAAAAGGGTGTATGGGAGCAAAGTTGTATTGGAATAAGGAAATTATACTAGATGGTAACTGGAATCTCCAGGAAGAAATAAAAAGAACCAGAAATGATAACTAAGAAAGTTAATATAATAAACTCTATAAATATGTAATTGCTCTCCTTTCTTCTCTCAGCTTCTATACAATACATAAAATTATATGAATAATGATAATGATGTATTTTGGGGTTTAAAACATATAGATGTAATATGTATAACAATAAGAAAAAAAGGGAAAAAAGGTAATAGAACATATATGACTAATATTTCTACACCTCACTGGAATAAAGTTAACATAAATTTGAAACTGATTGTGATAAGTTAAAAAGTAATCTGGTTCTCATAAGTTAAAAAGCAAGACCAAAAATAATAACTACAAATATAACTTTAAAAATAAGGATAAAAGTATTTAAGGAATTAGAATGTTCTACCAGAAAATGCTTATTTAATGCAAAAGAAACCAGTATAAGAGAAATAAAGTGAGAAATAAAACATATAGAACATATAAAGTAAAATGGCAGATGTAAATTTAGCTAGAGCTATAATAATATTAAATGTAAATAGATCAAACAGTCCAATCCAAGGACAGAGATTGTCAAATACAATAAAAATTAAACACAGAATATAACTATATGCAGTCTACAGGAGATACACTTCAATTTCAAAGATAAAAATTGAAATATAAGTAAAAATATATATTATGCAAAGAGCAACCATAAGAAAACCGGAGTGTTTGTACTAATATAAGACAAAATAGACTTTAAAATAAAAATTATGCTGGAGATAAAGAATAATATTTTATAATGACATAGGGTGAATCTAGGAAGGTTTAATAATTATAAGCATATATGCAACTAACAATGGAGTCCCGAAATATAAGAAGCAAAAATGAACAGAATTGAGGGGAGAAATATACAACTCAAAAATAATATTTGAAAGTATCAATATACTGCTTTTAATAACTGAAGAAGAGATAGGAATTGAGAAAACTGGCAAGAGATCAACAGGACTGAACAACACTATAAACCAACTAGAACTAACAAACATCTATAGAACGTTAACTGTGCAACAGCCAAATACACATTATTTTCAATTGCATAAGAAACATCTCCAGAATAGCTCATCACTAAGCCATAAAACTAACATACATAAATGTAAATGTAAAAGGATTGAAATTATACAAAGTATGTTCTCTGGGGCCGAGCCCGTGGCGCACTTGGGAGAGGGCAGCACTGGGAGCGCAGCAGTGCTCCTGCCGTGGGTTCGGATCCTATATAGGGATGACCAGTGCACTCACAGCGCTCACTGGCTGAGCACGGTGTGGCCAGTCTCAAAAAGGACAAAATAATTAATTAATTAATTAATTAATTTTTAAAAAGGGGCTGGCCCGTGGCTCACTCGGGAGAGTGCGGTGCTGATAACACCAAGGCCCCGGGTTCAGATCCCATATAGGGATGGCCGGTTCGCTCTCTGGCTGAGCATGGTGCTGACAACACCAAGTCAAGGGTTAAGATCCCCTTACCGGTCATCTTTAAAAAAAAAAAAAAAAAGCTGACAAAGTATGTTCTCTGATCAAAATGAAATGAAAATAGGAAACATTAAAATAAAAATCTGGAAATTATAAAATTACATCAAGAAATGTCAGGTATGAGCTACTTTTTGTGGAAAGAGACAAGGAACAAGTTATTGAAATGATACTAGAAACAGAAGTGTACATGGAAGCCACCTTCCAACAGTTATATATTGCTTCACCGGTAGAATTTGAAAATTGGCAGAAAAATGCAAAATATATCTCAAACTTCCTTCTCTGGCTTCTTCCTGGCAGTTCATTTGGTTTATTTAACATAATTTGCTTTCTTTTTAAGCCTCTAAGGAACAGAGATGGGGGGTGTATTAAAAGCCATTCTGGAGTTCCAGTCAAGACAGCAGAATAGACAGTCCCCAGCATCACTCTCTCCCACAAATCAACCAATTTACAACTATAAAAATGTAACATCAGCCAAGTTGTGGATGCTGGAGCTCAGGGGGAGGAGAGAGCTACAGAATTCATAAAGGTGGGAGAAACCATGATGAGAGAAAAAAAACTGCTCTGAGAGTTTCAGGCTGTGGCCACTTTAAGGCTGAGCTGCTAAGTGCACCAAGCAGGAGCTGGCAGAAGCCACAGCTGTGCCCTTCAGATGGAGTTACTTGGAGGCAGCAGGGGAGAAAAGGACCTTGGTGGCCCCCAGGACAGAAAGACCACTAATAGGGTTCCCATGGACCCACGCAGGAGCAAGGAGCCAGAACACCTGAAAAACGGGAACCATTCAGAAGCTGGTGAGTCAACACAAGGGACTGGCACAGGGCCCGTCCCATGGAAAGTGTTTGGAGCATGGGAGATGGGGGGAGATGGACCCACCAGGAGAACACTGGGACACGGCAAGGACAGACAATCTGCCCCTCAATCAGCGCAGGACCACTCAGAGAAGACGGGTTGGGAATACAGAATTGCATGGGGTGCAGTTTGATGAAAAAACTCAGGCTAAGATCAGAGTTTCTACACAACCCAGGTGCACAAGGTCTCTGGAGAGCTGGAAGTACATATAAGGTCAACTATTAAACCCTGAGCTGCACAAAAAGCCTTCCCTAGGGAAGCAGCAGCAAAGCAGCAATTTAGCTCAACCACACAGCTCAAGTACTGGTTTCCACAGGAAGTTGCCCCATTTTAGAAGTAAGCAAAGGACAAAAAATTAGTTCTGGCCCAGGCACACCACCAGCGCCTTAGGACCCACCAGGGAACATAAGGCATGGAGCTGGAGATAGGACCCACACCCACACCCACTTACACCAACAGCACCTCGGGGCCCACCAGGGAACCCAAGACTTGAAGCTGGGGATCAGACCCCTCTCCCACAACCAGGCACACCATGCCAGCACCTTGGAACTCACCTGGAGACCCAGGGTATGGAGAAGGGAACTGAACCCCACCTCCCACAACCAGGCACACAACACCAGAGCCTTGGGGCCCACCTGGGTACCCAGGGTATGGAGCCAGAGGCCAGACACCCCCCAACCAGGCACACCATGTCAGTGCCTCGGGGCCCACCCAGGGTCCCAAGGTATGGCAAAGAGGACCAGACCCCCCAACACAACCAGGCACACCATGCCTGTGCCTTGGGGCCTGCCTGGGGACCCAAGGCATGGAATCAGTGACCGGACACTCCCCACAAACAGGCACACCACCAGCACCAAGGAGTGTGCCAAAAACATTCCCTCCATGTGGGTGGCCCCCCACAGCCACCACAATAACCATGGCTGTCACAAAAGTGGCTAGACACCACAGCCACCATGCAGATGATCCTCCAGTCACTGGAGTGCATTGACACAAGGAGAGTCACCAGCAGAGATAAAGAAAGAAGGAGGATGTCTCTCTCCACAAAGCCCATTTCAGAGCGACAGAGGAAGCGCTTGCTCTATGATAATGTTGGGGGACCTGATCACACCTCTCAGCATTGGACAGATCATCTAGGAAACAAATCAACAAAGTAACCATTATTCTTTCAGAAGGAGAGAAGAAATCTAGGGTAATTAGGAGGGGGAGGTAGGACAGAGAAGGGGATGGGGAGAAATTGGACAAGGGGTATAAAGAATAATTATGATCTGTAACTATATATAGGCTAGTAATATTGATTTGATCAACATATCTCAATGTTGAACCCGAAAAATATGTATAATCAACTTTGAGTCAATAAAAATTAAATAAATAAATAAATAAAATAAAAGTTATTCTGAGGATCTTCTGCTGTGTCCCCTCCCCTACCTGCCCTCGAGTTCTGTAGGCCCTGGGCTCACTTGGAGTGGAGATGCAGAGTCAGGCCTGATAGCTGTCATATTTATAGGCCGAACACTGGGGAGCATTAAGGACAGCTTGCTCTGGGTGTGGCCGCCTTCAGCTGTCTGGTTGCACCTTAGAAACTGTTTATTCACCCAAAGTCCTGGGCATTTCAGGAGGTGTCACCTCAGTCACCTTGAAAAGCCCCCAGGGGCTTGCAGTCCTGGAAAACATTTTTGACTAGCTCCTTGAGCTGTATATACAAAGGAATAGGTGTAAATTTGTTGCCAAAATATTGTATGATACAATAACTGTACATTAATGTTGTCACTTTCTGTAAGTGTACCATGGTTTTATTTACAATAAACCCTCATTAACAATGAAAAATAATAATAAAAGCCATTCTGTATCCTTTCAGCTCCTCTGTGCCAGATGTGTATTTCCCTTGAGGATATCTTTGGCATTTTTTGCTGAAACTCCAAGGGAGTCAGAGAAAACCAATCTACTTTTTTAATAAACATGCTGGAAATTATTTGTTTAGCTATTAGTCATAGTTTAAGTAAATGATCCATGTTACTGTTAAATAAGCCATCTTATTCACCCACCTTATGTATTTGCACATATGGATTCTAAACCTGTTTAGAATAAAGCAAGTCTTGTGGGAAAAAAAATTTGGAAATTCTCAATTATGTGGAAACAGATAACTTGAACACTGCAGTGCAAGTAGACCTAACAGATATAAACAAAACACTCCACCCAACAACAGCAGACTACACATTCTTTTCAAGTGCACATGGAATATTATCTAGGATAGAGGACTCATTAGACCACAAAACAGGTCTCAAGAAATTTAAGAAGGCTGAAATCATAATGAGTATCTTTTCTGCCCATGATGGAAAGAAACAAGAAATCAATAGCAAAAGAAAAACTGGAAAATCTACAAACATAAAAAAATTAAACAGTACACTCCTAAACAATTAATAGATGAAAGAAGAAATCACAAGAGAAATAAAAATATATTTTGAGACAAATGAAAAATAAAAACTCAACATACCAAAACTTACAGAATGCAATGAAAGTAGTACTTAAAAAAAGAAACAAACAAAAAAACCACAGGCCAGAGACAAAGCTCTGATATTAACCGGTAAAGGTTTAACACCACCAAAGAATACTTATAAAACCTAGAAGAGGTAGCGGTCTCCTCAATTGCCCAGGCATCAACATAAAAACACAAAAATGCAGGAGGAACAGAGAAATATGATAAATCAAAGGAAACAAAGCACCAGCAATGGATCCAGAGGAAGAGCAGATTTATGAAATGTCTGACAGAGAATTCAGAGTAACCCTCTTATGGATGTTCAGGGAGTCACAAGAAAATAGATAGAAAAATAAATAATATCTAGAAAATAATCCAGGAGCAGAATGAGGAACTTGACAAAGGAATCGAATCAATTAAAAAAATAGAAATGTGATTTTTTTTTATCACTGAGTTTGTTTAGAATTGCCAGTGCAGGATGATAGCTTAAATCAAACCAATTCTTAGTTAAGTTCATTGAGCTTAAATTCTTTATAGACAATACACTCCATATTGCCTGTACCCTGGGTGATTGTTTCTACCGCCGTGACTCTTTCAAGTCTGCAGTATATCCTGTACCCAGCAGTGAGAAGACCAACATCCAAAAAGAAGTCTGAAGTTAGAGGAAAGAAGATGGTGACGGGTCTGGAGTGGCTGTGCCAGGAGACAGCGCGATCCTGAGAGCTGTGCGCTGTGATACCAGAGTATTAATTGCATTTCCAAGAGCAACAAAAGGCGAATAATTCTTTCAACAACGATCCTGCATCAACAAACAAGTGGCAGCAGGTTCGAGGTTTTGGGGCCGACACAGAGGAGGACTCCTGAGAGCACCCCAGCCCGGCTGTGGGAACGGATGAGCGGCCCAGTCAACAAAGGCCAGGAAAGCCAGCGGAACCGGCGCAGAAATGGAGTGAGGCGCGCTGGACCGGCCCAACGTTGCGAGCTCTGTGAGTCACCCCCAGCCCAGCCCCACTTGCGGGGCGAACCACGCCT
>NW_007728116.1:333339-333834 GCF_000696425.1 Galeopterus variegatus | reverse complement strand
GAACCCATGGCCTTGGTATTATCAGCACCACACTCTCCCGAGTGAGCCACGGGCCAGCCCTTCCTTTTCATTTCTGATTTTGTTATTTGGGTCTTCTCTCTTCCTTTTTTTGTTAACCTAGCTAATGGTTTGTCTATTTTATTTCTCTTCTTGAAAAAACAACTTTTTGTTTTGTTGATCTTTTCTATTGTTTTTTGGGTCTCTATTTCATTTAGTTCTGCTCTGATCATAATTATATCTTTTCATCTACTACCTTTAGGTTTGGATTGTTGTTTTTCAAGTTCTGTGAGGTGTAGTGTTAGGTCATTTATTTGAAGTCTTTCCCTACTTATTTATTTATTTTTTGTTTTAAAAGATGACCGGTAAGGGGATCTTAACCCTTGACTTGGTGTTGTCAGCACCACGCTCAGCCAGTGAGCGAACCAGCCATCCCTATATGGGATCCGAACCCGTGGCCTTGGTGTTATCAGCACCGCACTCTACCGAGTGAGCCAC
>NW_007728116.1:326834-332754 GCF_000696425.1 Galeopterus variegatus | reverse complement strand
TTCCAGAGTTTTGCTTATTATTTATTTCCAATTTTAGTTCATTGTGGTCTAAAAAGATACTTGGAATGATTTCAATTTTTAAAATTTGCTGAGAATAGATTTGTGACCTAATGTGTGGTCTATCTTGGAGAATGTACCGTGAGCCGATGAGAAGAAAGTATATTCTTTAGTTCTTGGGTGAAATGTTCTATATATATCTGCCAAGTCTATTTGGTCTAGGGTAGATTAAATCCTGTGTCTCTTTGTTGACTTGTTGCCTGGAAGATCTGTCCCATACTGAGAGGGGTGTTCAGATCACCCACTATTAATGTATTAGGTCATATTTCTTTCTTTAGGCCTAAGAGTGTTTGCATTATACATCTGGGTGCTCCAGTATTGGGTGCATACATTTTTATGATTGTTAGGCCTTCTTGCTGGATAGATCCCTTTATCATTATGTAGTGGCCTTCTTTGTCTCTTTTTATGGTTTTTGGTTTAAAGTCTATTTTGTCCAATATAAGAATAGGTATTCCTGCTCATTTTTGGTTTACATTTGCATGGTATATCTTTTCCATCCCTTCACTTTTAGTCTATGTGTGTCTCTACAGGTGAGGTGGGTCTGTCGAAGACAGCATATACTTGGGTTTTGCTTTTTAATCCAATCAATCAGTCTGTGTCTTTTGAATTGGGAGTTTAGTCCATTCACATTTAGGGTAGTTACTGACAAGTGTTGCTTAATTGCTGTCATTTAATTGCTTCTTGTTTAGATGGTTTAAATATGTTTTGATCATTATTTCCCCCTTTATTTCTCTTCTTCAATGTTAGTTGGAAATTTAAGGTGGGATGATTTGGCTTCTTTCTCTTTCTTGCTGGCATTTTTGTTTTAATGGTGGGTTTTGCTCATTCTTGTGTATTTGTGATAGTGGTCACCATTATTCAGATTCCAGATGAGTGATACCCTTGAGAATTTCTTGCAGGGCTAGTCATGTGTTAGTGAACTCCCACAACTTTTGTTTGTCTGGAAAATACACTATTTCTCCCTCACTTCTAAAGGAGAGCCTTGCGGGTAAAGAATTCTTGGCCAACAATTTTTTTTCTTTTAGTGTTTTGAATATATAATTCCACTGTCTTCTGGCCTGTAGGGTTTTGGTTGAGAAGTCTGCTGTTAATTTGATGGGCATTCCCATATAAGTGACCTGACTCTTTTCTCTTGCTGCTTTTAGAATTCTCTCTTTGTCTTTGAGCTTTGCAAATTTAACTATAATGTGTCTCCGGTAGGATCTTTTTGGATTGAATCTGTTTGGGGACCTTTGAGCTTCCTGGATCTGAAGGTCTGTATCTCTCTCTACACCTTGGAAGTTTTTATTACTATTTCCTTGAATAGGTTTTCAATACCTTTTCCTTTCTCCTCCCCTTCAGGAATACCTATGATTTGGATGTTAGAGTGCTTGAGGTGTTCTGCTATCTCTCTTAGATTTTCTTCATTATTTTAAATTCATTTTCGTGGTTTTTTTGTCTGCTTGTATTATTTCAAAAAGACCATCTTCAAGCTCTGAAATTCTTTCTTCTGCTTGCTTTACCCTGCTGCTCAAGCTCTCAGTTGTGTTTTTTATTTAACTGAGTGAATCTTTCATTTCTAGAAGTGCTGCTGCACTCTTTCTTAAGGTATTAATCTCTTTGTATATTTCCTCCTTCATATTCTGCATATTTTTTCTTGTTTCATTGTGTTCTCTAATTGAGTCTTCCTTTATTTCTTCAAGTTTTCTTAAGATCATTGCTCAGAATTCTTTTTCAGACATATCAAGGATTTCCTCTTCCATGGAGTCTGACTTTGGAGCATTACTGTGTTCTTTTGGTGGCATCATTTCTTCTTGTTTATTTGTAGTTCTAGTATTTTTTTGTTGATGTTTGGTCATTTGATATAGGGTTTGCTTCTTTTATTACACTGAGGTTGGCTGTGGAGTGGCCCTGGATGCTACTGTGGTGGTGTATTGTCTTTGTTTGACAGTAGGTGTAGTGGTGGTGATGTTAAACTTCCTTGGGTCATGTTCCAGAATCTGTGGTCATAGAATGAGTCCCCAGTGGTGAGTAGTTCTGCTGGGCCCACGTGGTGACTCTCCCCTTTGGGGCCAAGGAGTACAGTGGAGTGCCTCTGCCATGTGGTTCTGCTGGGCTTACCTATGGTGGGCTGGGGTGCCTTTAAGTATATATTCTAATACTTTGTAGTAAGCTCAAGCACTAAACAACATTTTATGAGATTTGTAAAATATTTCTCCTCACCCTCCAAATTCTCAATTTATTTTTTGTTCAATATTTTTAATTTTGGAAGTTTAAAAAATACAGAGCAGTATAAAGAATGATAAACGACCTGTATACCCATTACTCACTAACATTTTATTATATTTGTTTTCAGTCTTTTTTAATTAAAAAAATAAAGCATTACAGATTAAATTGAAGTCCTCTGTGTTCCTCATTCTGTTTCATCCCCTTCCCAGAAACAGTTAATGTTATGAATTTAAGAGGTATTCTTAAAATATTTTTGAATACTTTTTACATGCATTGTTATGTATCAAAGGACAATATACGTTGATGCTTGTGTGTGTTTTAAATATGTAAAACAGTTTACCTCACATTTTTTTGTATCTATCATCTCAGAAGTACCGTTTTAGATTCAACACTGATTCATCCATGAAAATCTCTATTGGTGAATGCATCTTATTTGTTTGTATTAGTTATGGTATCTGACATATTTGAAATTACTTATACCATTATGGTTTAATTGTTTGTGTTTTTCCATTTTGTTTGCTTTTTTCCTCTCTTGTTTTCTATTGAATTGGTTAATTTTTCCTTGTTTCTTCCTCTAGTTTGAAAGTTCCACATTCTTTTTTTTTTTTCTTTTTGTCTTTTTTTCGTGACCGGCAATGGATCGCAACCCTCAGTGTCGCACCCGTACCGGACCGGGACCGGCCACGGGATCGCAACCCTCAGTATTGCTCCCGCCCCTCGCTCAGCCAGTGAGCGGCCGGTCTGTATGTGGGATCCGAACCCTCGGCGGGAGCGCCACCACGCTTCCCAAGCGGCGCACTATAGCAGTGCGCCACCAGGCCGGCCCATATCTTATTCTTTTTAACAGCTACATGAAGTCATGACGTATGAAAATATTTAGTAGTTAGCCTTGGTTACACTCTTACAACCAAATTGTACCTATTTAAAGGGAAACACTATTTTAAATAAAGGTTTTCAGCAGTCATTGCCTCTAACACTTAGGGAAAGTGTATTTGAAATAATCTTCTTAGACAGTATAGCATAGTGCTTTAAGTGCCTAGACTCTCTCTAGAGTTGGATTGTCAGGGTTCTTTTTTTTTTCTTTTCTTTTAAATTTCTTTTGTTTTCTTGAAACATAATTGCACGTATCCGTGGGATACTGTGTTGAATATCAATACCTGTGTGCAATATGTGATGCTCAAATTAGGATAATTAGTATATTCAACATTATACAGTGTACTCATTTTTTTGTGGCTCTTTACCAATTTTTTGCTAACTCCTCTCACCTTCTACCTTTCCTACCCCTGGTAACCTCAGTTCTGTTCCCTTCTTTTGAAAGTTCAATGTATTATTGTGATCATAGTAGCTTTCTTTTCTAAAATTTGTTTATTTATTTATTTATTTTTTAGCTTCCACTAATGAGTGAGAAAATGCCATATTTCTCTTACTGTGCCTGGCTTATTTCACTTAACATAACTTTCTCTAAGTTTATCCGTATTGCTGTGAATGGCATAATTTCATTCATTTTTTATGGCAGAGAAGTATTCCATTTGTACATGCACCACATTTTCCTTATCCAGTCAATGGACATTTAGCTTGGTTCCAACTTTTGGCTATTGTAAGTATAGCTGCAGTAAACATGGTAGTGCAGTTATGATTTCCATTCCTTTGGGTATATGCCCAGCAGTGGGATTGCTGGATCATATGGCAGTTCTATCTGTAGTTGTTTGAGAAACCTCCATACCGTTTTCCATGACTGCACTAATTTACAGTCCTACCAACAATATAGGATGGTTCCTCTTTTATTGACCTTGTATGTACTTCCGGGTCTTGTGAGGTCTGGCACACCTGGGCTGTGTGGAAGCTCTAGTCTGGGCCCAAGACTCCTCAGGAAACTGCACCCCCTGCAGATCTGCATTCCTGACCAGTCTGCACTGAGTGGTCCTATGCCAATGCGGGGGCAGATCAGCTGTCCTTGCTGTATCCCATTGTTCCCCAGAGGGGCCCGTCTCCCCCCCACCCACATTCCAAACACTTCGCATGGGACGGGCTGTGTGCTGGTTCCTTACAATAACTCACTGGCCTCTCAGTGGTGCCCCCTCTCAGTTGTTGTGGCTCCTTTCTCCTGTGTGGGTCCATGGGAACCCTGCCAGTGGTCCTGCTTTCCTGAGGGCCACCAAGGCCCTCCTCTCTGCTGTTGCCTCCAAGCAACCCCACACAAAGGGCACAGCTGTGGCATTTGCCAGCTCCTGTTCTGTGTGCCCACCAGCTCCAGCCTTGAAGTGGCCAGGATTTGAAATAATGGGAGTGATCCTTTCTCTCTCTCATCATGGCTTCTCCCACCTTCACGAATTCCATAGGTCTCTCCTCCTCTTCCCCTGAGCTCTAGTGGCCCCAGCTTGGGTTTCATTGCTTTTTAATAGTTGTAAATTGGTTGATTTGTGGGAGAGAGTGATGCTGGGAACCATCTATTTTGCTGTCTTGACTGGATGTCTCTTTATTTATTTTTTTAATCTTAAATATGAGAGTACTTCAAAAAGTTCATGGAAAGATAAAATTGAAATATAACAGGAAACTTTCCATGAATTTTTTGACATACCCTTGTATTTCTTCAGTACTGAGAAATTCTCGTCCGTTATTTCTGTTCTATTCTACTGGAATTTCTGTTAGAAGTACATTGAACAGTCCCCTTTCTATTCTCCATTTCTCTTAGCATCTCTTCATGTTCTTAATTTTTTAATTTCTCTGTGCTATATTTGCTATTATTTTTTCAGCTTCCAATTCACTAATTCTCTTTTCGGTTGTTTCTTTTTTGTTTCAATGAGTATATTTTCACTTCTTGGGTTTCTACTCAGTTCTTTTTCAAATCCAGTTGTTCCTGTTCCATAATCTCTTAGTCTTAGATTAGGTATTAGCATTCTTTCCCTCTGTAACAAGGATACTATTTAGAAAATATTTTTCAGATGTATTATTTCCCTATCCTGAATATCTTATCACTTCACATTGCAGTGTTACTGGCAGAACTTCTAGAAAAAGTTTGAAAAATATGTATTATTTTTCTAAAAAAGACATTAATCAGCTTTTATTATCAAGTTAGATTTAGTTTGAATCCACAATAAGAAAATTAGCTTGAAGTCCAGGTTTCTGGAAGTGTAGAGAAGCTATCCCAACCAGTCTTCAAGTCTAAGTGAGAAGCCACAGTCAGAAAGGAGGAGTCTATTATGTAGGAAAGTGAATCCCAAAGCCCACCATCTCAAGACCTCAGGTATAGGTAGGACCAGCTTCATGAAGGTGTGACCTGCAGTCACACAGGTTCCCACACTTGGTTTAATGCTTTGTTGCTATTACTATCTTGAAATTCCTAATAATTTTTGAACACAGAGCCCCTGTTCATTTTGAACTGGGTCCTGAAAATTATGTAGCTGTTCCTGGTACTAGGGTGAAGTCCTGATGAGACAGAAAGAGAAAGTAAAAGAAAAATTGACTTTTTTTGACCCCAGAGCCTTGTGGGTAGAGGAAATATAGAGGCAGAAGAGACACATGCGGGGCCGGCCCGGTGGCGCACTGTGATGGTGCGCCGCTTGGGAAGTGCGGCGGCGCTCCCGTCCGAGGGTTCGGATCCCACATACAGACCGGTTCCCGCTCACTGGCTGAGCGAGGCGCGGGGGCAACGCCA
>NW_007728116.1:319981-325834 GCF_000696425.1 Galeopterus variegatus | reverse complement strand
GACAAAAAAAAAAAAAAAAAAAAAAAAAAAAAAGAAAAGAAAAAAAAAGAAGAGACACATGCATTTCAACTCCTGCTTGGCGTATGAAGAAGAATATTGTATAATTTGAGAGCAACACCAAAGCTGGGGTTCTTTGATCTCATTTAACACGTTGAATTCTGGAAAGAGAATTCAGTCTCCTCCCCCCTCCACCAAAACAGAAATAGCAAAGCAATCTGACTTTAAAATAAAAGCATGTTTTAAATTTTCAAAGAGACATAGTACAGTAGGATTTTAAATTTACTTACCCTGTGCTTAGGTGAACAGAGAAAATGTAGTTTTCTACATTTAGTAAAGAAGTTTTCTAATAATTGTTGCAATTTTTGTCAGTAGTAACCATCCATAATGAGGTAGGAGGAAAAATTGAAATTTTAAATCAAATCCAATAAACCTGGTTCAGTGCAGTAATTGAAACCGTCCCTTTAAGTTTAATTTTCAGTCTTTTAATTTAAACATGCCCAGTTCCTCACATCTCCACCTATTCCTCCTTTGCTCTCTAAGGTGGTGAGTGGGTCCTCGGGAGGGTGTAACAAGCATGGCCTCATGGTGGTGCAGACAGGGAGTGTCCCTTCTCCACTGGGCCCTGTGATGAGGTCTGGGTCGTCGCTGACCTCTGCCATGAGGGAAGTCCTCAGCTGCCTGGTCCCTGATCGTTATGCTGCTATAGGCTGTGCATCTCTGAAGCTGGTGTAACTTGCAATCTGACGCTCTCAGTTCGGTCAAAGTCAGGTTTACTCCACTGCTTCCGACTCCTCTAAGCTGGCCTGGGCTGTTCACTCACAGCCTCTGCAGCAGATTGTCTTACTCGGCAGGACAGGCCTCACAGAAGGCCTGCTGACTCTCAGCTCAACTACCTTCCAGATACACTTATGGCTGGTCACCAATTCAGGACACCCTGAGGGTTTCACAGCTTCATTTGCCCTTGCCACTGTGGGTTTAGGTTCCTTCCTCATTTCTGACATCTGGAGATTCATCTTCTTTGTTGTCAAGCTCTGCTTGAAATAATTTTTTTCCTCTCTTTTATTCAGCATTTCCATGTGCCTAGAGTGATGCTCTGTCTTCCTTCTTGTCTGGGAGTCCTGGGTTCTTATTTTTGCTAGTAATTTGCTTTGAAGCCTTCTTTTCCAGAGGTAAAGGTAAGTATTTCAGTTCATCCTCTAGCAAGCACAATCTTAATTAACAAAGTTTTGGTATGTATTTTGTTCTTTTTTGTCATGTAGGATACAGGAACTTTTTTTTTTTTTTTCTGTGCATGACCTTTCTAATACAGGAACTTTTTTTTTTTTTCTGTGCATGACCTTTCTGATTCTCTCTATTCATCAATATAAATCCTCAAAAGCAATGAGACTCTATGAGAGGGTCTTGTATGCAATATGCATGCTAGGACACGAATAAAATTACTCCAGTTGATTTGAATTAAGTAACTGTAGGAGCATTTACTGTTATAACACATCCAGTAGAGGCAAATGCCTTGTCTTTATGGGTCATAGAATCTACTTGGAGAAATAAGGTTGCAGGAAATATTTAAATAACTTTACAAGTCTGCAGTTTAGCAAGTGTCCATATCAGAGCCACTAATATCAACTATCACAAAAGTTTGGAAAAGGAGAGTTAACTGTCGACTGTGACGTTCAGTGAATCCCTTATGGAAAAGGCTGTCCTGAGATGGAAGTTGAGGGATAAACCGATGTTTAGTAAGCTTAGAAGAGGAGTAAGTAGTGTTGCATTCTCATATTATTTTAGCACTGAATATCATGAATGTTTTCCACCGTCAGCTTCTTTTCCAATTAGAAATGTTGTTTATTGGATATTTTCTTATTATAAGTGTAATACATATTTACTGTAGAAAATATAAAAAATTATAAAGACAGAAATAAAGCACCATCCATAATTTTACTCTACAGCACCAACTGATAACATTTTGATTTTATAATTTCAATCTTTTCTATGCGTATTTGTATTTTATGAAAGTAAAAATGGAATCATATTGAACTTACATCTTTTTAATCTGCTTTTTCTTTATTATCATGAGCATTTTCCTTTTCAAATAAGATTCCTTTAAATAGCAACTGCATAATATTTATCATATTTATTTAACCAGTAATCTATTGTGGGTCACTGGGGAAAAGTCAGGTAGTTGAGTGCTCAAGATTCGGTCTCACCTTCTTTCTTAATAAGAGAACTCTGATTCCATTTGGGACTATATTATGTCCAGTTAAAGGTTACATTTCCCGGGCCAGCCCGGTGGCGCACTGGAGAGTGTGCCACTTGGGAGTGCAGTGGCGCTCCCGCCGAGGGTTCGGATCCCATGTGGAGACTGGTTCCNTCTTTTATTCAGCATTTCCATGTGCCTAGAGTGATGCTCTGTCTTCCTTCTTGTCTGGGAGTCCTGGGTTCTTATTTTTGCTAGTAATTTGCTTTGAAGCCTTCTTTTCCAGAGGTAAAGGTAAGTATTTCAGTTCATCCTCTAGCAAGCACAATCTTAATTAACAAAGTTTTGGTATGTATTTTGTTCTTTTTTGTCATGTAGGATACAGGAACTTTTTTTTTTTTTTTCTGTGCATGACCTTTCTGATTCTTTCTCTATTCATCAATATAAATCCTCAAAAGCAATGAGACTCTATGAGAGGGTATTGTATGCAATATGCATGCTAGGACACGAATAAAATTACTCCAGTTGATTTGAATTAAGTAACTTTAGGAGCATTTACTGTTATAACACATCCAGTAGAGGCAAATGCCTTGTCTTTATGGGTCATAGAATCTACTTGGAAAAATAAGGTTGCAGGAAATATTTAAATAACTTTACAAGTCTGCAGTTTAGCAAGTGTCCATATCAGAGCCACTAATATCAACTATCACAAAAGTTTGGAAAAGGAGAGTTAACTGTCGACTGTGACGTTCAGTGAATCCCTTATGGAAAAGGCTGTCCTGAGATGGAAGTTGAGGGATAAACCGATGTTTAGTAAGCTTAGAAGAGGAGTAAGTAGTGTTGCATTCTCATATTATTTTAGCACTGAATATCATGAATGTTTTCCTCCGTCAGCTTCTTTTCCAATTAGAAATGTTGTTTATTGGATATTTTCTTATTATAAGTGTAATACATATTTACTGTAGAAAATATAAAAAATTATAAAGACAGAAATAAAGCACCATCCATAATTTTACTCTACAGCACCAACTGATAACATTTTGATTTTATAATTTCAATCTTTTCTATGCGTATTTGTATTTTATGAAAGTAAAAATGGAATCATATTGAACTTACATCTTTTTAATCTGCTTTTTCTTTATTATCATGAGCATTTTCCTTTTCAAATAAGATTCCTTTAAATAGCAACTGCATAATATTTATCATATTTATTTAACCAGTAATCTATTGTGGGTCACTGGGGGAAAGTCAGGTAGTTGAGTGCTCAAGATTCGGTCTCACCTTCTTTCTTAATAAGAGAACTCTGATTCCATTTGGGACTATATTATGTCCAGTTAAAGGTTACATTTCCCGGGCCAGCCCGGTGGCGCACTGGAGAGTGTGCCACTTGGGAGTGCAGTGGCGCTCCCGCCGAGGGTTCGGATCCCATGTGGAGACTGGTTCCCGCTCACTGGCTGAGCGCGGTGCGGGCGCGACACCGAGGGTTGCGATCCCGTTACCGGTCAGTAAAAAAAGACAAAAAGGAAAAAAAAAAAAAAAAAAAAAGGTTACATTTCCCAACCTCCTTGCAGTAGATGTGGCCATTGACCAAGTTCTGGCCAATGAGATATAAGTGGAACAGTTATTAACAATTTAAGGAAAAACCCCTTGAAGGGGGCTGACTCAGTTGAGAGCAGCTCACTTTTGCCTTTGCCTCCCATCAACTTCCTGCTGCATGGAGTGAAGATGTGATGGCTGGAGATCCAGTAAGCATCTTGGATCCTGAAATGGCCTGGAAAGATGGAAGCTGCTTCCTGAGGATGGTGAGCTGGCAGGGTAGGAATCTTGCTCTTTGTTGACACTGTGAAGATGTCATATTAGCCCCAAATGGTCTACCTCTGTACTTCTTCTAGGTGAGAGAAAAACATATTTCTATTTTGTTTAAATGATAATTATTTTAAATGTTCTCTTACACGCAAACAAATCTAATTCTGACTGATACAGATACTTAGACTGATACTAGTATTTTGCTGTTATAAACCATGCTGCAATTAACATACTTGCTCAAACACCTCTGCACATTTGTCTGAGAAATTTTAGAATATATTTCCAGAAGTTGAATTACCAATTAAAAGATTTAGAAATATTTTTTATTGTTTTTTGAAATATCTTGCCTAATTTGCAAAGGCATTTTTAATGGGCACCTCCCACGCAAGGAACGTACGAGATGAGAACACACATACTGATTGTGTGGCTAAAACTCCACTCCACTGTTCCCTTTACTAGAATGGCTAATGAGCCACAGTCAAAATGATCAAAAAATAAAATAAGATAAAATAGTTGTATTTCAAAGCCATCAGGTAGTTATTCTTAAGACTTTCATTTGAATTAAATGACAAAGCAACAGACCAAAAAACAACAAAAATACAACCAACCAAACAAAACTACTACTCGGGTCTGTTCAGGGTCTATTTCCTTCCCTGATTTTAGGTCACTCTGGATTATCTGAAGGATTATTATTATTTTTGGATTATGAAAGCTAATAGTTCTCAACTTTACCACACTTAAAAGTCCGTCTAAAGCCTGTTAGAAATGTAGATTCCTGAGCTCCACCTTCAGGTATTTTGATCCAATTGATTCTGAATAGGGCCCAGGAAAATGCATTTTAACAGGTACTTTGAGAAGCCTTGTCCAAATACTTTAAAATTTTTTTTCAGCTATTGCCTAAAACCCCATCCACTGGCAAATCTTTTTGCCTTACTGACCAAGAATGGGCATAGAGCTGCAACTGAGATTGACAATTCTGCTATTTTCTATCATTGACTGACATTTTGTGGCTCTGGATGTAAAGTAATGGCCACACTTATGAATAATGGATGTGATATTTTAGAAATTATTTAATGTATTTTTTATTCCCCTTAAATCGAGATGCCATATGGCTCCCCATCCTTTTAATCAATGAGTTTCAGTGCTTCAAGGGTAGGGTAGTCACCGGCTAGAACACCAAAGTCATCACTCAGCTTTGACTGTCAAATGAAGCCTTTTATGTCCTGTATCCCCAGGGAGAAAGTGCTGTTGAAAGCTAGGCTGCATCAAGAGAGAAAAGGAATTCCTAAATTTCCGAAGTTCCCTTTATATATCACTTATTTCTAATCTTATTGGATTCTTATTAGAGAATGAGGTCTGTAAAATCTCTACTTTTCATATTTTTTTGAGGTTTTTCTTTGCAGCCAAGTATGTGATTTTGTAATATGTCTCTCCTTCAATGGATATCAAGTTCTTCAGCTATTAAAACAAGTGAGTTGATTGTAATGTTCGGTTCCTCTGTGTCTGTATTTATTCCTTGTCTCCTAGATCTCACATACTTAAAAGAAGTGTATTAGACTCTCCCACTCTGTATTTTATTTGTTCTTTTTGAATATTGAATATTCTTTTTGAATTTAAATTTTATTTTTATCAAAGCATTATTCTTTTTTTTTTTTCCTTTTTGTCATTTTTCGTGACCGGCAACGGATCGCAACCCTCAGTGTCGCGCCCGCACCGGACCGGGACTGGCAACGGGATTGCAACCCTCGGTGTTGCGCCCGCACCTCACTCAGCCAGTGAGCGGCAGGTCTGTATGTGGGATTCGAACCCTCGGCAGGAGCACCGCCGCGCTCCCAAGTGGCGCACAGTAGCAGTGC
>NW_007728116.1:305447-319313 GCF_000696425.1 Galeopterus variegatus | reverse complement strand
TCGCTCAGCCAGTGAGCGGGAACCGGTCTGTATGTGGGATCCGAACCCTCCGCGGGAGCGCTGCCGCGCTTCCCAAGCAGCGCACTAGCGCAGTGCGCCACCAGGCCGGCCCCAGGGCTTGTGATTTTAATCAGGGTCACTGTAGAAGGCCTGACTGAGAAGGTGACATCTGAGTGTGTGCCTGCAGTAGGCAAGAGAACTGGCTAACAATGTTCCAAGGAGAGGAGAATCAAGAAAGAGCAGAGGTAGGAAGTGAGGTCAGGGAGGTGACAGTGGGGCCTGGGGGTAGGAAGTGATGAGAGTTAGATTGTGTAGGATCTTGTAAGCACTTTGGCTATTACCCTGATGTGGAAACTTCTGGAGACTTTTGGATAAAGAAGTGACCTGATCTGACTTCATTTTAAAGGGATCACTCTGGCCCATGCATTTATAGAGATAAGGGTGGAAGCTGGAGACTGGTCAGGTGACTAATGCCATCATCCAAGTGAGAGGTGGGTACAACTTGGACCAGGGTGCAGCAGTGAAGACTGTGAGAAGTATGAACTTTGGGTATGCACAGAGCCAACAAGATTTGCTGGTGGATGTGCTTTGGCAATCTGAGAGGAAGAGAGGAGACAAGGGATTTTGGCCTGAGGAAGTGGAAGGTAGAATCGCTACCTCCTGCAATGGGAAAGATTGTGGAAGAAACATACCTTAGGGGGAGGAATTCAGTGGTGAATATGTTAGGTTTTTGCTGCCTCTTGTCCATCCAAGTGAAACTGTGAACTAGACAGATACTTGAATCTAGAGTTCACAGGAGAGGTTTAGTCTGAAAATGATATTTGGAAGTTAGTAGCATAGGTCTTTTCTAAATCTAGGAGACTGGATGAGGACACTAAATGAGGGAGTGAGTATAAAAGAAAAGGCAAGAGAAGCAAAGAAGCCTAAGGACTGAGCTCGGGGTTGCTCCACACTTTTAGATGCTAGAGGAGGAGTCTGAGAAGAGTTGATGATGAAGTCAAGAAAACCAGGATTTCCAGGAAGCCAAGTAAAGAAAGTATTTCAAGGAGAAAATGCAACCAACATTGTGAAATGCTGCTGATACGTTAAGTAGGATGAGGACTGAGACCTGCACTGGATTTAGCAATATGAAGGTCATTAGTGGCCTTGAAAAGAGCCGTTTCCATGGAATGGTGGCAGGTGGGAGGGAGGAGGGAGAACCACGTAGGAAATAAAAGTGGTGAATACGGACAAATCTCACCAAGAGCTTTGCTGTAAAAGGGAGCAGACAAGTGGAGTGGTAGGTGGAAGGGGATGGAGGATGATACATGTTCAAGGTAGGACAAGAAATTGCAGTATGTTTAAATATTATGGGATTTGAATGAATAGAGAGGAAAAAAGGTGATGGTGCAGGAGACGGGGGAGAGTTGCTGGCAATGGGATCGAATGCTGAGACGGAGGAGTTGCCCTCAGTTAGGAGAGGGGGGGAAGGCAGAGTATATGGGCACAGATGTAAGAGCTGGGTAGGGGTGGTGTACAAGCCTGTGGAAGCTTTTTCGTCGGTTTCCATATTCTCAATGAGTTAGATGAGTTTGGATTGAATGAACTGGATGAAAGTTAGTATGGGTGAGGAACTGCTGGGGGTTTGGAGAGAAGAGAAGGCATCTTTATTGCCTTTATTCAGTCCTGGCCAAAGACCACCATAGCTCAGGAGAGTCATGTGTACTTAAGACAGAGGACAAAGGAGGGCAGAGTGATTTTTCCAAGACCACTATTCAGTGTTCAAAGTTGAGGATTCATCCAGAAGTCCAGTGGAAAGGAAAGGAAAGGGCAGTGAGGAAGCTTCCTTGTGAAATGCAAGGCAACAGCACCTGAGAGAATGGGTCATCCAGAACCGTCTTGGGTCACCTCTCCATTTTTACCAAGAGTCCAGCATGGCACAATGTTCCGCCTTAGAACTGGAGCCGTTTCATGTTGAGTGGTGTCTGGATTTGGACAAATCTGCTATTATCCCTGCTGTTTTAAACCATATGGGCTTCTATAAGAAAATACCATAAACTAGCTTATAAACAACAGCAATTTATTTCCCACAGTTCTGGAGGATGAGAAGTCCAAGATCAAAGTGCCAGCAGGTTCAGTGTCTGGTAAGGGCCCACTTTCCAGTCCATAGACAGCTCCTTCTCACTGTGTTCTCACATGACAGAAGGGGCCAAGGGTCTCTTTTGGGACTCTATTTTTATAAGGGCACTAATCCCATTCATGAGGGCTCCACCCTCATATCCTAATCACCTCCCAAAGGTCCTACCTCCAAATACCCTCACATTAGGAATGAGGCTTCAATGAATGAATTTTGGGGGAACACAAATATAGCATCTACTTTCCTTCCAGAATTCAGTCCTGCCAAGTTGCTGTAAGGATAAGAGAAAATGTATTCAAAGCAGCAGGTTTGTACTAGGTATTCAAGAAATGCTTGCAATTTTTAACAGAAACAATGATAAAAGCAATGGTCTTAGCCAGTACTTTTCAAAAGCTGGAGGGAAATATAATTAAAGAGGGAAATGTAATTAAGACCAGTGGTTTTCAAATATGGCTATGCATCACAATATCCTATGAGGCTTCTTAAAAGTAGATACCCTGGTCTCAGTCCTTTACTTTCTGGTTCACTAGCTTTGAGATATGGAGTGGGCATCTATGGAATTTAACAAGTTCCACAAATGATACTGATGCACAAACCGATGGCTCTCAAGCTACATATTAAAATAACTGGGGAGCTTACAAAAATTCTTGATGCCAGGGCCACATTCTGGATCAACTGGGCAGGCAGGTAGGCACTAGTCTCAGAGCTCCCCATGGGATCTAACATATCACTAAAGGATCTGTGCTTTGGTTTGCATCTCACCACCTGAGGTGCTTGTCGAAAATCCTAATGCTTAGACCCAATGATGCCATTCTGAATCATATTTCTTTGGGTGGAGGCCCAGGAATCTGCATTCTAGCAAAGTCCACAGGTTTTTATGCACAATCAATTTTGAGAACCACGGTTCCAGGCCAATAATTCTCTAAGTTGGCTGCACGTTGGAAGCATCCAGGATAATTTTTAAAGTGCTGATAGCTTTGCCCCACCCCTAGATATTCTGATTGATTTGGGATGGGGTACGGCCTACTCATGAAGATTTTTAGAGCTCTCTAATATCTGACAAAGCCTGAGAACCAGTGGTCCCCAGATGAGTAGCATCAGCATTATCTTCTGGGAACTTGTTAGAAATGCACAATCTTGGGCACCATCCCAGACCTACTGAACCAGAAATTCTGGGTGTAGGGCCCAGCAATCTGTGTCTTAACGAGGCTTCCAGAGGATTCTGATGCACTAAGGTAGGAGAACCAGGGGACTAGACATTGCTAATTAGCAGTAATGGATTAGCAAGTATTAATGGATCAGATTCGCTGGTTGACACTTTAAGTCAAGAGGCTCAGCTCAGTCAATTTCAATGGGGACCGTGGGGAAAGGCTGGCAGGACCCAGCCTGGATGAATCTCGTACAAGGCTGTTTGTCCAGAGAGGTCGACCTCAGGGGGTGTGTGGGAAATGAAGAACTCTGAGTCTGTCCTGCACACCGGCTCTTCCTCAGGTGAAAACTGTGCTCCACACACGGACAGCCCAACCCACCCTTTATTCAAGGCAACCCGAGGGCTCTCGCAGCTGTTCCCAGGCTTTGGTAGAAATAAACACTAGCCACTCCTTGTGGTGGCCTGTCAAAATTCAGCTTCCCGAGCCCCACGCCAATAGATTCTGGTTCTTTGGCTGTGGAGTGGGCCAGGAAACAGAATTTTAAACAAGCACCCACGGTGATGCTGATGTAAGTGGTGTTTAAAATGTGGGTGGCTGGGCTGGTGTCTCAAACCTTTGTGACCCAAACTTGTGAGCCCTTCAGATTTCAGCCCTGGTTCAGCTTTGGAAGGTCTGGGCTCCTCCAGCAGTGTGTGGGTAGCAAACCCGGATTATGTGTGCAAAGCCACTGGCCAACCACTTCCTCCCCTGTCTGATTCCAAAGCACGGCTTCCCCAGTCTCATCCCTGTATTGCTGTCTGGCTTTGAAATGTCACTCTGGCATCTCCACCCTTGCTGAGGAAACTTTGCTGTATGAAAAATCCAGTTTGCTTTCCCTGGCCCTAACTGCTCCTGACTGATGCAAATCACAGGCGGCCGGAAGTTACAGGTTGAAGAGGCTCCTTCTGCACAGAAATCCAAAATGCTGCACATATTTGGCCTCTAGGCGGCACCAGCCTTTTGGAAAACAAGGCTGTTTATGTAACAGATTGGCAGTTGGAGCGGCTGTATAAATGTCATTCTTTAAAAATAAAGACGAAACTCTCAGTTAACTCGAACAGGAGCAAATTAAAAAGTACAGTGAAACATCTATTTCACGAACACAATTCATCCGCTGTCTTTGGTACTTCAAAATGATACCTTTTCTTCAAATGATAACTGGCACCCTCCCACCGGCTTTAGCTAGTCAGTGACAAAACAACAGATCAATTCACTCACATCAGTGAAAAAGAAAAATCCAGTCAGTCAGAACCGGCTTCATGTGACTCACACACCTGGAGACAGAATTCTTTTATGCCACCAAATATGAGCCAAACCACTAACCCATGACTGAGGTGTTGAGTTTATCCCCCAAAAGGTATTGAAGAAGTTTTGAATTGAGAGTCTCAACTGTTTTAAAGATGATTATTTTTCCTCATGAACTCACCAGGAGGGTCCTTGAAATACCAATTTTCAACAGTTTTAAGGGTATGTCTATAGCACATAAAGCCATCTTGTTTTGAGGGCTTTGTGTCCCTATGTGCTGATGCAGAATCTCAACCTTAATTTCAAAATGGAATCACTTGGGGAGCTTTCAAAAATGCCTGGGCTCAGGGACATACCCCAAACTAATTTAAATAAGGATCTCTAGAGGTGGAACCCAGGCAACAGTATCTTTTCTTTAGGCTTCTTAGGTGATCCAATGTGAGGCCACTCTTCTGGTTCCTTTATTTTCTGTTTACAGCTCTTTCCCCCTTGGGGTTCAGACCGTAGTCCTTGGGGTTGGGTGCAGAGGCCAATCTCCAAAACTCACACTGCTTTCCCCCAGTTCCTCTTTCTCTTTGGGTTCTGCCCCATACCTCATGCAAACCAATTCCTAATGGGCCCATCCATGGTTTCTTATCCCTGCCATGCCCGGATCTGTCTGAAATCCAATGGTGGCCACATCTTGACCTCAAGTATGGGGCCCTACTGCACTGTCATTGACTTGTCGCTATGAAAGGTGCTTCATAAATGGTCTAGTATGGTGGCACCCAGTTCAGAGACTAATTGTTATCTTGAATAAGAATAACCCAGGGAGTTTGTTTAAAAAATTACATATAGGTATATTTCTGGACTCAACTGCAGAAAGGCCCATTCAGTAGGTCTGAAGAAAGACCTGGAAAACTGTTTTAACCAACTCAACTTGGGGGAAACTGGTGTAGTCCAGCACCCCCAATGCATAGCAGTAACAGAATGTCCAGTGGGCGTGATGTGTTCAAGATCATTTGACTAGTCAGGAGAAAAGACGCAATTAGAGTCAGGTATCCTGGCTCCTATTAAATCAAGTCATGCTGTGGGCAAATATAATTTTTATATTTCAAAAATTAAAACAGAAAAAGATATCAAAGAATCTTTTTGCTAATCTTACCAGTCAGACATTGTGGAAAGAGCAAAGCATCCTAGAAAGTCAGGTCTAGGTTCTAGCTCCTGCTGGCCTGCACATCCACTGTGGGGTTTGGGCAAATATTTTTGTCTTTCTGAGCCCCAGTTTCTTCATCTTTCAAATGGGGGAGACAAGTATTTTCTTACGTGTCTCACAGAGTTTTGTGAGGATTCAACAACACATGTAAAGGATCAGTTTTGAATCTGGTACTGAGTAAAAAAAACTGGTCACTACCATTTGTGTTACTATGACTATTATTTATGTTAATCTGCATTTGTCTGGCTTTGTGATATGGTGGAAAGGGAACCAGAATGACAGCCCAAAGACGGACCCACCATATTCTTCTAACTTAGTGATGTTGGCCCTTATCCAGCTCAGCATGTTAGAAAAAAAGACCTGCAGGAGCCTGAAGAATTTTTTTTGTTAGATGTGTTTTTCTGATTATAGAGGAAATACACATTGTTGTAGAGAACACCAGAAATGTTCAGAATCACTGGATGTACTGCCTTCAGTCTTTTATTTTATTTACCAAGTGCTAGATAATGTTCTCAAACAGTGAATTCTTTAATCCCTAGTGAAATGTTGACTTGTTTATATCTTTTCCTTCTGGAGTCATGCACAAGTCAGTGGTATTCCTTCATATTGCGGTTCTGTAAGTCTGTTGTTTTCCAAATAAAGGTTCTAGTCCAAACAAAAAAGCAAAAAGAACAATGTTTCAAAACAACCACTTGAAAAATGAAAACTTCCATCACCATGTGGGTATTTTTGTTGTTGTTGTTGTCCTTTTTTGTGACCGGTAAGGGGATCGCAACCCTTGGCTTGGTGTCGCCCGCACCGCGCTCAGCCAGTGAGCACACCGGCCATCCCTATATAGGATCCAAACCCACGGTGGGAGCGCCGCTGCGCACCCAGCGCCGCACTCTCCCAAGTGCACCACGGGGCCGGCCCCTGCCTTCAGTCTTTTAATTCAAAAGTATTATAATACTGTTTGTACAGTTTTGTATCTTTATTTTCAAATTAACATTATAAGTGCTTTCCTGTGTCACTACATTTTTGACTGTATTACTTTAATAGTTGCATAAAATTCAATCATATGGCTTCATTTAAATAACAATTTTCTAATTGTTAGACATTTATATTATTTCCATTTTTGTTACAATAATTAACATTTTGATGAATGTCTTCATAAATTAAATCTTTTTTTTTTGTGAGTTTATGATTATTTCCTCTGGATTGGCTTTGGTTTTGTTACATAATCTTTCTGGAACTTAATTTTCCTCTTCCATAAAATGTAAATTATATATTTAATTTGTAGAGCTTGTGTGAGGATTCCAAGAGATGGTGCTTGTTAAACACCCAGACACATACATCGAAGTTGTCAGGCACCACAAGCACCAGCAAGGATACCAAGGTATTGAGGGCCCTGGTCCAGAAATGGCACCCAGAGTATGGGTAGCCTGACATGGCATGGTGGCTTTGGCCCTGTGGAGCAACTCCATTGCCAGTTATACCAGCATCAGGGCTTCAGATGACAGCAGAAGCCTTGGTCACAGCAATCTCTGAAAGGATCCAGGGCCAAAGAGGAGGAAGGCATGGATCTTACATGGCAATGGAGAGGACTTATTTTGAACCCACATGAGATGCTCTTCAGACACTCTCGAAATTGGGGCATGTAGAGGATTTTGCAGTGGGCTAGAGCCAGAGAAAACTGCTTTCTGCTGCTATTGTGACCCATTTAAATGTCATGCTGTCTGGTTTATGGATAACAAATGGATGGGGAGATGGAGGCCACAGAGGTGCAGTGACTTGCTCAGGACAGCACAGCCTCACCTGCTTTCCAGACTCAGTCCTCCTAACTCACCGCTCACTGCTCTGCTGCTCCATTACCTGTCACCAAGTAAATTTCCCCAACTCAGCAAATGTTTACCTTAGGTTCTAGAGATCTATACTAACTACCTGAATTTTTTGGAACTGGATGCAAACACCAAGGCTGGAATGAGGGAAGGATCACCTGATCCTCTTAAATCTGGTTCAGTGGGGTAGTAAACCCAATGGCACTTCAGAGAAGGGCAAGAGACCCAGGGGAGACCTAGTGGGTTCTGTGGCTCCCTGGAAGGGCTGGATCCCTCTGAGAAAGGCTTAAATGGATCCTGATGTTTCAGGTTTAAACTAAAACCCTAAGTGATGTTGACAGTGCCCCCAGGCCATCAAGGGTGCTGCTGCAGATGAGATGCCAGACGTAAGCTGGATTAACACCATCCCCAGGGCTGGTGGGGTGGAGACAGACACCAGAACCATTGAATTCTGCTTTGTCTATACTGGGAAGCACATGGAGCAGAGGTGACTCTTCAGGTGATTTGAGCAAAAAACCCTTTACTGAGCAGCATTGCTGTATGTTTTTATCTGCTAAACCCGGCAACCCTATGAGCAACTGAGGATCAACTTTAACAGATCTGTTTGGTTTCACTGTCTACAATTAACTGATCAATTTCACAGGGTAATTGGTTTAGAGCTTCATTTCACTTTGTGATATAGACTTTGATCATCACTAGAGGTATTTCTTATGCTTCTAATTTGTTTCAATTATATCACAAAGATACTCAGTAAAAATGGGGGGAAAGGGTCTCTCTTCTGAGAGCTGTTCTGATTTTAGTTGTGGGTTGACTGCCCATGGCTAGCCATGCTTTGGAAGGTCACAAGTAGAAATGGGCCATCGACAACCCCCTTCGTGCAAGTGGCCTTCTGCAGTGTCTTTGTGCATAGGAGTGAATGTGGCCTCTCATAATGACAGCAGTGTGGATGGAGGGAGGGCGACAGTGAAAGGAGAGGGCGGGCAAAGCCGTGTGGGGACAGTGGCTGAACAGGCCCATTGCTCACTGGGCCAGTCGGGATGTTTGGTGTTCACCGAGGTAACCTGTTGCCAGGAGGACAACAATAACTTCCCATGACAACACTGGAGCAAGCGTGGTGGCACTGCAAGCAGGGCCAGAAAAGCCCGCCGAGAGTGGGCTGCTGCTTAATGAGCGCGCATTGGCACCGGGTCACTTGTGGAAGGTTCGGGGGCAGAGGACTCTCCAGCTTCCTAGCCTCTCCGGCCACGGGATCCTTGACAGCCCCACCTTTTCTGCCCACCCGCGTACCCTGGAGTGGCCAGTTTTTACTGTGGCTTGTTTTGAGGGGTTCTCTGTTTTCTTCTTAATTTGTAGAAAGACTGAATGTTATATCCAGAATGCTCCTTGAGAAACAGATTCAGAACCTGCCTGGGACTTACCCTATTTAGATGGTCTTTCCTTGTGCCCTTGACTCAATTTCTTTGCTTGTAAAAGAATCAGTTCTCATTTCCCTGATTTGAGTGAACTTATATGAGATCACACTGCCTGGTCACACTTGCTGTAACTGTTTGTCTTGAGATTCAAATTTGAATCCCCTCAATTATGAAACCAGCGTATTGTCAGCCTTGTGAGGAGGTCATTTTCGTTTCTAAGCACTTAAGCCCCTGACAGGAACCCTGTCCTTCCCGCTCCCTGCAGAGGCCATCAGAGCAGACATGGTGGCAGCATTCCAGGTAGGATTAAGGAGTCCAAGAAATTCCCAAAGCAAAGTGGCTTTTCCTGGTGTTGCCTGAAATACTACCTTTTTGTAAAGCATTGTTTGGTGCTTTATAATAATATAATGTCTCTTGGGAGTATATTACCAGACAGGTGTAACACCCGGACGTGATGAGGAATCAAAATAGATGAAACAGGAAGCCCCCCCCAATCTCATTGTTTCATGATTATGTCCAGAGCTGCCTTTCTGAAAGTTCTGAGGGGAGCTACAGCATCACTTGAAAAAAGGGTCTGGTAGCCAAGTAGGTTTGGGAAACACTGGATTTAATCAAGTTGAACAGGTCTCTTTCTGCAGATCTTGTCAGAGACTTTGCCATTTAAATGCACAGTGTGGAGCTCACACTGTGTGAGTGTGGATCAGTGGGCATCTTATTATGCAATATTTCTCAAATTTATTTGACCAAGAAACCAATATTTTTTCTTCTCAGAGCAGGAGGACTATTGTTCAGTGGATCAAATTTGGGAAACTAGCTCAAAGCAACATTGAATGGTCATTGAGGAAAGATCTTGTTCTGTCACTTATAACTCTCAGATGACTCTAGAAATCACTCTCTGTCTTTTAAGTTTATGTTATTTGCTCATTATTAAGCAAATTAAAGTCATTTTTTAAAAAAAGGTTTAGTTTTTTTAATTTGTAAAAGATGAATAACAATACCTGTCTCATAAGGTTATTCTGCCAATTAAAGGAGGTTGCTTAGATAAAGCACCTATCATAGAGTAGGCACTCCAGTGTTATAAAAATTAAGGAGCTGAAAAATTAACATTAAACTAAGAGTCTCCTGGCAGTCACAACAATAAAAATTGTAAAAAAAAAAAAAAGGAAAAATGTATTGTCCATCCCGGAGATATTGACAGCACTACGCATAAGTTCAGAATACACAGAGTGTAGCATCTAGGAGATGTTTTGACATATTTACTAAATGGATGTCAGTGTAGAAGAACGTCTAAGTCTGCGTTTGTACTGAGTGCAATCTATGTCAACAGGAACCACATGGGGCTGACTCCTGCATTAGCCACAATGGCTCAAAGGTTACAAACGTTTCTATTTTACGTAACTGTCCAGAGGTGGATGGATAGTCTAGACTGGGTATACTGCGCTCTGCCCCAAGAAGTCATCCAGAGACCCACGTGGACTGGCCTTCCCTGCTGTCCTCAACATGGGGCTTTCACCTCTGAGAACAAGGCTGTGACAGTTGTCACTGTTTCCAGCCAGTGGGACAGGGGAGAGAGGAAGACACGAGTAAATGGCTTTGTTAAAAAGATTCTGTGGACCAAAACTTAGTCACATGAGCATACTCAGCTACAAGCAATGCAGGGATTTTGATCTGTAGCTGGGCAGCCATGTGCTGAACTAAAACTTGGGGATTTATATCACTAAGAGGAGGAACGTAATAGTGGATAATGAGAACCAGTTAACAGTCTCTGCCTCAAAATCTGGCCCAATTCTATATCTCGGTCTAGGAAGGAAAAGGTGCCATCAGTGAACGTTGACCATTAGGATCAGAATGTCAATCCTGGGGTGTTGAGTTGGGGTGTTTTCTTCCATTTTGGGACTTCTGCTTCAAGAGATTTAGACAAATCGGAGTGGGTTTTCAGGACTTCAACCAGGATAGTTTGTGATCGGATGGAAATTGAAAGCCGCTGAGAAATCCTTGGAGGAATTAAATATGTTTTACCTGGAAAAGAGAAGATTTAGGACAACAAGGTGTCTGTGTTTAAGTACACAGGACTTCCATTTGAAGAAGAGCCAGGATTACCCGGTGTGGCTTCAGGAAATTACAGAGGGGGGCTCACACTTCAGTCCCCAGGTGCTTTTCCACCCCTGCTCCTGCAGCCACTTTGCATTCTGAGTTTGTTTTTGTTCCTGTAATGAATTATATTTTCTCTCACCTCTGGGCCTTTGTCCATGTGTTCCCTTTCTCTGGAACACTCCCAGTTTCTCTCTTCACACCCAGCTCTTCATCCAGCTGTTTCCTGCTCTTCCTTCAGGTCTCACCTCAGAGGAGAAGGCCCTGTGATGGTGGAGGCAGAGATTGGAGTCATGCTGCCACAAGCCGAGGAATGCCTGGGGCTTCTAGAAGCTGGAAGAACAAAGAAAGATCTAATCTCTAGAGCTTTCAGAAGGAGCACGATCCTGCTGACACCTTGCTTTTCGGACTTACAGCCTCCACAACAGTAAAAGAATAAACTTCTGTTGTTCCAAGTCACCCAATTTATAATAATTTGTTACGGCAGTCTTAGGAAAATATACAGATGGCCCAGGGCAAGGTGGGCCTCCTTTCTACTGGCTTAGGGTGACACACACACGTAGCTGTCAGTAGAGGGTCCTAACCATGCAGCAATGGGAGGAACAGCTAACGTGATCCTCAGATGGCAACAGGTGATCTGTAGGCATTGGCTTAGCTCCCCCTGGCGCCCCTGGTGCTTGTGGTGTAGGATTCTGAATAGTCTTAGCATTGATTCCACTTTTTCCAAGTTGTCCCTGGGTCCTGTCCCTCTTCCCAGCAAGCTCTCACCCCTCCCAGGTATTGCTTCCTACTTCATCTCCACCTCTCCTACCAGTCCAGGGGGAGGTCATTCTGTTTCTCCAGGATCTTAGGCCAGGTCTTTCTTTTCAATCAACTGTCAAGGCCTAAACTCTACACCAATGGTTTTCAAAGTGTGGTCCCTGGACCAACAGCATCGGCGTCACCAGGGAAGGTTTTAATCATGCAAATACTCAGGGCCTATGCCAGACCTGCTGAATCAGAAACGCTGAAGGGTACCGGAAATCTGTGTTTTCGCAGGCCGGCCAGGTGATTCTAATGTGTGCCAGAGCTTGAGGACATTCATCTACGTCTTGTTGTCTTGTGGGCCCTGCCTCTTGATTTTTCTCCTTTTCTCTTAGCAAAGTCCAGACATCACAAATCAAAAAAGATTTGGCTTTCAATACAATTATTTTTGATATGGGCTTCTGAAGTCTACATTGGATATCACCACAGTGTTGACTATTTCTGTGTATTTTCATTTCTGCTGGATTAATCCTAATTTTCATCAAGGATATGTGAAAACCTCGAGCTGACTTGAGGAAGGGTCTTGTTCAAGGAAGTATGAGAGAAAAAAACACAAAGACCAGCTAAAAATAACTGATAATTTGAAATCAATTGAATATCTCACTGCATTGATTTATTCATCTGTATTCCCATCTAGATTATGAGCTCTTTGAGGGCAGAGAATGTTTCAGTGTGATTCATCACCGTATTACCAGCACCTAGACTTCAGCCTGGTCACTTGTTGAACAGATGACTTATCAGTAAGTTATATATGTATCAGTAAGTTGTAAAGATTATTAACTTATCAATAAGTTATAAAGATTGTGAGTTCCCATCACTAGAGGTGTTTGAGCACAGGCTGGATGATACTGGCAGGGCTGTAGAGGAAGTTCACATATCACATATCAGGTGGATGGTCAGACTAGATGAATTTTAAAGTTCTTTTCCACTCTGGAAAGCTATAAGTCTTTCTTATAGGACTCTGAAGAGAGAGATGGTGGGATTGTGCAGTCCTCAGCACAGTGTCTAGCACATTCTTATTGATAATTGCTATATAGTCTATTGACTTCTCCAGTGAAGGTGGGATAGGTGGGATTACGGTGACCCTAGTAAAGGCCTCCAGACACATCTACTTCAAGGGGAAATGGTGAGGTTCCTGGAATACCCATTGGGAAGCATTTTCCCACTCAGAGGTATCTTTCTTCAATTGTCACATTTGCAATTTTGGATAATTACCCTGACATCAATATTAAAGTGTCGAAGATCAGAAACAAGCTGAAAAAGAAAAGACTGAGAGTCTCAGTGGGAAAAAAAAGTACTACACACTAAATGCAAAGGCACCCCTGGCCGGTTTCCCATGAACCTGGGGTCATGGGCTCAGAATATTATTGCTAGAGGGGGCCTTAGAGAACTTTTGTTTAGGGAAATTGAGGCCCACAGAGGTAGAAAACTCAACCACGCATAGGTGCCCAAGTAGGCAATAAATTGGCGCAATAAAAAATGTTCAGGCCGTTTCTTTAAGTGTTAAAACTATAACCTGGCCAGAAGGCAAGATCTGAGAGAACTTATTCATCATGATAAGCCTTTTGTAACACATACTGTTGGTGCCTTGCTCATGTCCCCTCGACACTCACTCACAAGCTGTGGTCACTGGAGCTCCTGAGGAGCAGACCCTATCAGCTGCCATCTCTGGCCTGGCAGCTATGAGTGTCTGACTCCTTTTTCAACTGAGTAGTAATTAGCAAACGTATTGGATCTTACCACGTGCCAGGCATGGAGGTAAGTGCTGTATGTATCTTGATGCTTTCAGTTCTCCCAACACCCTATGTAATGGAGATTATCATCATCCCCATTTTACGCATGAGAAAACTGAGGCACAGAAAGCTTAAGAAACTCACCCAAGGTCACAAGCTATACAAGTGGACAGGAGAGCAGACTTCCCACCCGGCTGTCTGGTTTCAGGATTACTTCCCTGTAAATTGTTTCCTTTTTTTTTTTTTTTTTTTTTTTTTTTTTG
>NW_007728116.1:304009-304876 GCF_000696425.1 Galeopterus variegatus | reverse complement strand
GGAGCGCCGCCGCGCTTCCCAAGCGGTGCACTATCCAGTGCGCCACCGGGCCGGCCCAGTAAATTGTTTCTTAATATACATGATCATATTTGGATTCAGGAGTCAGGAGGCTTCATCTTTCTTAGGATCTAAGGTTTGGCTCTTCCAGGTTTCCCCTTCATGGCAGTGCTGATCTATCCATGTGGACCATGGTTTGGGGCAGAGCCACAGTTTACCCGTCCACAGGGGTTTGAGGCTCTACAGATTCCGCCCAGTGCTCCCTGTTTGGCTGTCACCCTCTGAGGCGTGAACACCTCTACCTGCTGCTAGTTAATGGGCACAGTGGGTTCTGGCTTTTTTCAACTGGAACCCCTGGTGGAGATGTGGCCAAGTTATTCTTTAGGGGCCACAGCATACTCCCCTGCCTGGATTCCCCTGGGGAGGCCTGGAGAGACCTTTGTTCTCTTGCTCCTGCCCTCTGAAGCTTCACGGGGTGGGTCAGTCTCAGGTCTCTCGGCAGACTCTGGTGGGACATGACTTACCAGCACTGCAGCCCTGGAGTAGCCGCACCCCAAGCTTTCCGTCAGTGACCCACGTGGACAGAAGGCCATATGTGCTGGCTCTGCAAGCTCTGATAAGTGACAGGTGGGTGACAGCGAGAGCCCCGAGACACGTCCCCAGCGTGAGTCACAGGCACGTGGAGGCTTTCTCCTTCCCACTTTCCTTTTGCTCAGGACCCTTCTGAAGGCCCAGGTTTGTGATGAAATTGCAGAGGAATTTAACTTGAACAGCTCAACACGAGACTGTTGATTCCACTCAGCTTCGAGCTTGCTGATCATTGATCACAGCCCTCAGGTCTACCCTGAGGAAAGGGACAAACAGGAGGAC
>NW_007728116.1:296944-303705 GCF_000696425.1 Galeopterus variegatus | reverse complement strand
TGGGTGACATTGATCAGGCCTTTAGTCAGTGAGTTTGAAGGCCCCCTCCATCCAGCTTACAAAGCAGAAAGCTCAGAGTTATTTGCGACCCTTTCTTTTCTCTCATGCTTCACACCCAAGTCATCTCAATTCATACCCCTACATCCCTCTTTCATCTGCCTAGTCTCTTCACCTTCTCCAGCTCTTCCCCAGTCCCCCCACCATGGTCCCTCCTAACCCGTCTCCCCATGTCTCTCTTGACCCTTCTTTCCAAAATATAGATCTTATCACAACATGCCAACTTCCTTCTATGCCTCTCATCTGCACAAACAGCACTGTAATGATTCCTCTTTTCTCTGAGGAGAAAGACCACAGGTCTCAGCACGACCCCATGGTCCCCAAAACCTGCTCTCCTCTGCCTAGGACGCTCTCCCTTGGCCCCTCCACCCCCACTGCAACCTTAACACTCACTCACTCACTGTCACCTCAAGTGTCGCTTCCTCCTCAGACACACTCATGTTGGAACCTCCATTTATGTGGCTATTTGATGTCCGTCTCCCCCGTGACTCTAAGCTATGTGTCTTGCTCAGTGCTGTTCCCCCAGTATCAGCAGAGGGAACTCAATAAATATTTGTCATTGTTAAAGGAATCACTTTGCCCTTTGGTGGGGAGAAGGGAGAATCTTGCTGCCACAAGGGGAAAGGCAAGTCCAAAGCCACAGATAATCCATGCCACCGCCAGCCCCTGCGCACCTGTCCTCCCACTTGTCCTTCCTAAACCGAGCCCCAAACCTCCCTTCTTTGCTGGTGCTTCCAACCTGAGTATGTTTCTAAATCTCTCCTGCTCTTTGTACATACTTCATTTTAAAAATTGTGGTTAAATATGTATAACATAAAATTTACCATTTAACCACTTTCAAGTGTACAGTTAGGGAGCATTAAGCACATTTACACTGTTGTGCAGTCATTACCACCACCCATCCCTAGAATTTTTCATCATTCCAAATCTAAACTTTGTGCCTGTTAAACAATAACTCCCCATCCCTCCCTCCCTTCATAACCACTATTCTGCCTTCTGCTTTTATGGATTTGACTACTCTAGGTACTTCACAGAAGTGGAATCCTACAGTATCTGTCTTTCTATGACTCTATTCTTTCATGTAACATAATGTCTTCAAGCATCCATGTGTCAGGTTTCCCTCCTTTTTGAGGCTGAATAATGTTCAATTACATGTATACACCACATTTTGGTTATCCATTCATCCATTGAGGGACATTTGGGTTGTTTACACCTTTTGGCTATTGTGAATAATGTTGCTGTGAACATTGGTGTACAAATATCTGTTCAGCAGACTCTATTTTCAAAGACATGCTATAATTGTGGGATGAAAGCATGATACTGCCCTCATTTTGGTATAACCAAGTCTTGAACTAGGTATTTACCTCCTTCTGACAAATATCTGCTAACCCTTCCACCTAGCTGGCCCCAAGTGAGACACTCACCCCCCTGAGAAATTAAACAAGCATGTAGAAAGTCCGTGCCCAAAGGGGCTTACACTTAGAGGAGGAAACAGGCTCTGTGGAGGTTTGAATGCTATGTCGTGTCTTCAAGCTTGAGCAGAATTCAGAGAAGGGAGAGATCAATGTGGATCTGAGTGTCACAGAAGGTGTCATAGTTTCCTGTTCCTTCCCTTTTCCAGCTTCTAGTGGCTGCCGCCTGCATTCCTTGGCTTGTGGCTCTTCCCTTCATCTTCAAAGCACGTCAGTCCAGTCTCTGCTCTCATCAGCATGCTGCCTCCTCTTCCTCCTCTGATTCTGACTCCTCCTGCCTCCCTGTTATTAGGACCATTGTGATCACATCAAGCCCACCTGGATAATCCAGAATAATCTCCCACCTCAAGATTCTTAATTCAGTCACATCTGCAAAATCTCCTTTGCCGCAGAAGGTAACATATCCACAGGTTCCAGCGACTAGGATGTGGGGGAGCACTATTCAGCCTACCACAGAGGCTGCCTGGCTTTCACAATTGATGGGCAGTATGGACAGGTGGACGGGGTTCAATCTCAATTCTAGGGAGAAGGTGGACATGTGCTGTGTAGTCTGTCCCCAACTAGAGAGCAGGCTTTGCAGGACCGTTTTTCTGTCATGTATGATTCAACACTTACGTGCCTAAGGCCCACTGTGAGTTGGACTGTCCTCACTACACCTGGTTGAGTATTCTGCAAGAGCACAGTACATGTTTCTGACCAGCTGGCAATGCCCTGGTCCCTGGAAGCACAGCAGTGGTGGAGAACATTGGCAATGAATGCTTCAGGATCTGTAACAAATTCGCTCCTCATCAACATTTGTTGAGTTACTCTAGGTACTGGGCACTATGTTAGGCTCTGTGGACACAGATAATTGAGACATAGGCCCTGCGCCCAGGGCATTTGTTTCTTCTTTATATCTCAAGCTTCATACCATGAACAGGATTACTTTTATAACTGAAAAAAAATAAAAACAAAACACGGTATTTATCTAAAAAATACAGGGCATTTGTTTCTTCTTTATATCTCAAGCTTCATACCATGAACAGGATTACTTTTATAATTGAAAAAAAATAAAAACAAAACACGGTATTTATCTAAAAAAATATAATAAAGGAGTTGATTCTGGTTCAAACTCTAAGTGAAAGCAAATCTCAAGTTCACTGTTTGGATCCAGTTCTGGTGAGGGTTAAAGAAGGCAGATGAGGCATCCTGCTAATCACCTAACTCTGGAGGCAATTAGCAGAAATGTGAATGTTTGCAGGAATGGGAAGGATTTTTGGAGAGTGGAGAGCAACTGGAAGGTTAAGTTGGGATGGATTTTGAAGGAATCAGACTTAGTAACAATTCCCAGTAGGGTCTGAAAGTCCATCACAAATGCTGATTTAAAGATGAACTGTATGTTGTTCCTTAAACCCTTATTTCCTCCAAGTTTTCCCAAATGTTATGCCCTAGCACATTTCTCAGAGGTCTAGTCACCACATTAGGGGGTCTCTCCCCTTTAAAGTGGTTTCACAGGAACTTGTCACTCATCAAGAACACACAAACAGCCTTAGAATAGGTCCTGTGCTAGCCTCAAAAGTAAAACATAAAGGAGGAAAAAATGTGATTGAGTTTGCAGTTTGGAAAACCCAGATTTATACATTTAAAGGTAGAGAGGATGCTGAAGCCATGGGCATTGTAGACACACCAGTGTGTTTACATCCTAACTTGAGGACTTGCCAGCTGTGTGGCCTGGGCAAATTATTTAATTTCTCAATGATCCTGTGATCTCATTATAAAACGGGGACAAAAACAGTACTTATAGTATCAGGCTGCTCTTTCAGATTAGAGTATTTGATACAATATCAGCACATAGTAGGTTCTCAGTAAATGTTAACTGCCATTCAGTGCATCAGGATGCTACCTAAGGTTGTAGGGATACATCTTTTAGTTTTTAAAGTGAGGTAAAAGAAAATGATGACCAAAGTTAATCCTTTTTTAGAAACTTGAAAAAAATCACTCAAAGCCAAAACAAATCAAGTGACTTACAGAAAATGGTACCAAACAAATCAAGTGATTTACAGAAAATGGTGCTTACTGAGTCATTGGCAGGCTTCCTGCTTCCTTGCATTTTCCTTAGTGATTTGTTCGAATCCTGGAATATGTGTTCAGACTGACCTCAGTCTCTTCATGAGAAGATATTTCAGAATGCAAATCTGCTGCCAAACTTATGTGCAAAAGGAGAGGGAACAATTTTGAAATCATTAAGGAAGAATATTAAACATAATAACTATGATAATACAACTAATGTTTGTATTGTCCCTTACAGTTAACAAAGAGTTTTTTTCACCTGATTTATCTCATGTGGTTCTCAAAAAAAATCCTGTGAGGTTTCTAGGGCAAATGTTATTATTAATCCCATTTTACAGATGAAAATACTGATGTTGAAAGAAGTTAAGTAACTCATCTAAGATGACATAGAAAATAAGTAGCAAGGCTCACGATTCCACATCCTCTGCTTTTAGAAAAAGCCAGCATTCTAGGCTAGCAGCATCACAATGAAGGGACTTTTTAAAAGAACAGATACACCCAGTTTTATGTAGCCAGATGATTTCTGTCTTTCAGAGTGATCACTTTTGGGTGCTGTGTGCTATTTTGAAAATGTGGCTATTATGCAAGCATTTTTAGAATGCTTTTCAAATTCTCTCTCTCTCTCTCTCTCTCTCTCTCTCACACACACACACACACACACACACACACACACACACCTCTCATTACTTTTGAATTCTCTCCCATTGTTGATCCAGTATGCCCAGTTATTCACAGCCTTGGTTCCAAATGACTTATTCTATTTTTCAAAACTCAAATCCACCCTTTTCAGATGAGATTCGAGATGATGTTATTCAAATAAAATCACAGGCTCCAATGATACAAATGATACAAAAGGTTTAGAACTAGAGTAGCCTTGTTGGAATGTATTAGAATATATGTGTCACTTCCTCAGGGGACTGTTTTGAAGGGTATCCCTTATTTGGGTGTGAAAGTTCTGATATGTTTGTTTAAACATGAGAGTCCTATTACTTTATGGTTATGGTTTTAGGAAGTCAATGAATAACTCCCTTTCTTCCCCAGCCGAGTTCAGTACCAGTTGAAAAATGAGATGAAGAAAGCAGACGGATGGAGATCAAAGTGTGAGCTTTATCACTGATGAGCTCATGGGGGAAAGGGCTTGAGAGCTGTGGCCAGAAGGGCTGCCAAGAGCTGAGCACCAAGTTAGAGAGCTTTACCCACCCGTCGAGGGCAGCAGCAACCCCTCACAGCCCCTCACCTCCATCCCCAGGGCTGTGCCCACCTCACCACGCATCCCACAGAGAGGGGCAGAGTGGAATGTCTGAGTCCTGTAGACAGGCAGGTGGGAGAGGGCAAGGGGTGGGGAGGGCAGGGGATGGCAGGAGAGAGGGCAGAGGGGAGGAGGGAGCGAGAGAAGGGAGGAGCAGGAGGAGGAGGAGGCCGAGCTAGGGTGTTCACTTCCTTCTCCCAAACTCACTAATCAGTCCAATCGCTCCTTCCTCCAAGGGAAAAGTGAGTCAGAGGTGGGGCGAGGGTGAAAGTGTGACAACAAGGCCACATGGGGTAAGTGGAAAGGGGATTCCCCGCCAGCATTTTTCAGGTATTTTTATCCACTTTAATTTAGTGTGAGCAATGTTTCTGAGAGTTAGATACGATTGCTCCTATATAACAGATAAGAGAACTGGACTGTAAATAATTTCCCAAGGTCACACAGTAGGTAGCGGTGGAAAGGACTTGAACTTGGGTCTCAACACAAAGCCCATGTTTGTTGTGATACACCAGGAAGAATGCTTGATTGTGCACACATAAGCACTGTGTCAGGCAGTGTGCGATGACAGCCCAGAGACTGAAGAGATCATTCCATCTGGGACATTAGGGAAGGTTTTTTGAGCAATGTGGCATTGGAAATGGCCTTTGGGTAGGGTCTAAATACTCAGAAACAAAGAAAGCACTCTCTGGGAAGAGGGCACCACATAAGCAAGGGCAGGTGATGGGGAATTATCAGGCATAGTTTAGGGAACAGAAAATAGCATAGCTTTTCTAAATATGAGTTATGCACGTGGGAGTCACACAGGGTCGGGACGGCACACTGGGGTAAGCACCATTTTCAAAGGAGAATGAACAAAAGTGGGCAAGAGATCAGAAGTGAGGGGTCAGGGAAAGACCAGATCAGGCCAAATGTCAAAATTTTTAAAGATGGGTGACTGAATGAACACTCCCATGTTTATTGCAGCTCTATTTACAACACCTAAGAGTTGGAACCAACCTAAATGTCCATCGACAGATGACTGGATAAGAAAAATGTGGTATATATATATACACAATGGAATACTACTCCGCCGTAAAGGAGAATGAAATACAGCCATTTGCAGCAACATAGATAAACTTGGAGAAAATTATGTTAAGTGAAATAAACCAGGCACAGAAAGGAAAATACCACAGGTCCTCCCTCATAAGTGGGAGCTAAAAAAATAAACAAATAAAGAAAAAAGAAAGAAAGATGTAGCAATCACAATAATTACTTGAACTTTCAAAAGGAGAAAACAGGACTGATGCTACTAGAGGTGGGAAAAGAGAAGGGGCAGGTGGGTTAGCAAGAAATTGGTAAAGGGCCATAAAAATGATTACACTGTATAATGTGGAATATAGTAATTATCTTGAAAAATAAATAGATAAAATTAATTTAAAAAAGAGTGATGACTGCATTAAAAATATAAGACAGTCAGAGAGAGTGGTTTTACAGTCATTTATCTGTGAACATGTTTAGTTAGATATAGAGATTAATGTTTATTTTCATGATTCATTCACTCATTGTATTAGTCCATTTATGTTGCTTATAACAAAATACCTGCAACTGGGTAATTTATAAAAAAAATGAAATTTATTGCTTACAGTTTCTGAGGCTGGGAAGTCAAAGTCCATCTGATGGTGGCAACACTGACCCAGGGGTCTCACACTGCAAGATGGTGAAAGCAGACACAGAAGAGAGAGCAGACAGAGAGACAGACTCTCCTCTTCTTTTAAAGTCCTCAGAACCACACCCCTGACCACTATTTTTAAACCATTCACTACTGCACGGTCCTACAGTCCAATCGCCTCTTCAAGGCTCCACCTTTTAATTACCATAATAGGATTTCCCAGTGTCTTAACAGCCGCAGTGGGGCTAAGATTCTTTTTTTTTTTTTTTTTTTTTTTTTCCTTTTT
>NW_007728116.1:288523-296189 GCF_000696425.1 Galeopterus variegatus | reverse complement strand
GATTTTTTTTTTTTTTTTTTTTTTTTTAAAATTTTTATTTTGTCAATATACACTGTATATGATTATTATGGCCCTTCACCGACACCTCCCGCCCTCCTCCCTCTCTCCCCCCCCCCCCCCGAATGTCCTTTCCGCTTGCTTGTTGTAACAACTTCAAAAAAAAAGTATAGTAGTTATATCTTCTTCCCCACCCCACCCCCGGGTTTTTTTTTTGTGTGTGTGTGTGTTTGTGGGTAAATTAATTTGTTTATTTTTTTTTAGCTCCCACCAATAAGTGAGAACATGTGGTACTTCTTTTTCTCATCCTGACTCGTTTCACTCAATATTATTCTCTCAAGGTCCATCCATGTTGTTGCAAATGGCAGTATTTCATTCGTTTTTATAGCTGAGTAGTATTCCATATAAAACTTGAGGGACACAATTCAAGCTTCAGGGAGTTTTGGGGGGATGTAATTCAATCCACTACACTCATTAAAGCAACAGTTCTATTAAGCCCTTATGAAGTGCTAAGAGCTGAGGATTTAATAGCAATCAAACACAGACATGGTGCCTGCCCCTAAGGAGCTTACAGTAGAGTGAGGGAGACAGATCCCAACCAAAAATCATGCACATGTGAGGTTGCTGAGTGGGTAATAGCTGCAAAGGAGATGTACATGGTGCTTTGAAGGTCTGTAATAAGTACGGGAGCTCATCTAGTTATGAAGGTCAGGAAACATCTTCTGAGGAAGCGACACCTCACCTAAGATCTGAAGGGTAAGTAGGAGTTAACTAGGCCAAGAGGACAAAGAGCACTGCAGGCAGCAGACAGCCACATGATAGAATATTACCCAGTAACAAAATGCATGAATCCCTGCTAGCCACGACTACATGGATGAATATCAGTAACATAATGTTGGGTGAAATAAAGCAAGTTCTAGAGACAATATACAACATAATACTCTTTTATAAAGTTTGAAAAGGAAAGTGAAACAATATATTATTTAGTTATACAAATATGTGATAAAACAAAACAAAAAAGCAATAAAAAATAAACACAAAATGTAGGGAAGGTGGGGTGATGGGGAAGGGACAGGAAGTTCACAAAAGGACATGTAAATTATTGGTAATATTCTAAAATACTGGGGTGGATGGGGAATTCTAAATAGCTTATTGCATTATTTTTATTTATTTATTTAATTTTTATTGAATCAAAATTGATTATACAAATTTGGGGGGTTCAACATTGACATATATTGATCAAATCAATATTACTAGCATATATATTGTTACAAATTATAATTATTATTTATGCCCCTTGTCCAATCTCTCCCCACCTTCCTTTCTCTCCCCCCTCCCCCCTCTAATCACCCTAGATTTCTTCTCTAGCTCTGAAAGAATAATGGTTACTTTTTTGATTTGCTGCACAAATGATCTGTCCAATGCTGAGAGGTGTGATCAGGTCCCCCAATATTATCAGAGAACAGATGCCTCTTTCATCACTCAGAAATGGGCTCTGTGGAGACAGACATCCTCCTCCTTTCTTTATCTCTGCTGGTGACTCTCCTTGTGTCAGTGCACTCCAGTGACTGGCAGACCATCTGCGTGGTGGTTGTGGCATCTAGCCACCTTCGCGGCAGCCATGGTTATTGCGGTGCCTGTGGTGGGCCACCCACATGGAGGAGATGTTTTTGGCATGCTCCTTGGTGCTGGCAGTGTTCTTGGTTGTGGGAGGGGGGTCTGGTCCCCACCTCCATACCTGGGTCCCCAGGCAGGCCCCAAGGCACTGGTGCAGGGTGTCTGGTTGTGGGAGGGAGGTCTGGTTCCCTTCTCCATGCCCTGGGTCCCTGGGCAGCCCCGAGGTGCTGGCACTATGTGCCTGGTTGTGGGAGGGGGTCCAGTCCCCTTCTCCATGCCCCAGGTCCCCAGGTGGGCCCTGAGGCACTGGTGAGGTGTGCCTGGTTGTGGGAGGGTGGTCCAGTCCACTTCTTCATGCCTCAGGCCCCTGGACAGAGCCCTGAGGTGCTGTTACAGTGTGCTTGGTTGTGGGAAAAGGGTCCAGTCCCTGGCTGCTATCCCTGGGTCCCCAGGTGGGCCCTGAGGCATTGGTGGTGTGCCTGGATATGGGAGTGAGGTCCTGTCCCTGGCTCCAATCCACAGATTCCTGGGCAGAGCCCCAAGGAGCTGGTTGTGTGAGTGGTTGTGGGTGGGGGTCCTGCCCCTGGCTCCATGTCTCATGTCCCCTGGAGGGCCCCAAGGCACTGGTGGTGTACCTGGGCTGGAACTAATTTTTTGTCCTTTGCTTACTTCTAAAATGAGGGAACTTCCTGTGGGAATCAGTACTTGAGTGTGTGGTTGAGCTAAATTGCTGCTCTGCTGCTGTTTCCCTAGGGAAGACTTTTTGAGCAGCTCAGGGTTTAACGGTTGACCTTATAGGTACTTCTGGCTCTCCAGAGACCCGGTGCACCTGGGTTGTGTAGAAACTCCGATCTGGGCCTAAGTTTTTTCATTAAACTGCACCCCATGCAACTCTGCATTCCCGACCAGTCTCCTCTGAGTGGTCCTGTGCTGATTGGGGGGCAGATCAGCTGTCCTTGCTGTGTCCCAGTGTTCTCCTGGTGGGCCCGTCTTCCCCACCGCCCATGTTCCAAGCACTTCCCATGGGACGGGCCCTGTGCCAGTCCCTTGTGTTGACTCACCAGTCTCTGAATGGCTCCCCCTTTTCAGCTGTTCTGGCTCCTCGCTCCTGTGTGGGTCCATGGGAACCCTATTAGTGGTCTTGCTGTCCTGGGGGCCACCAAGGCTCTCTTCTCCCCTTCTGCCTCCAAGTAACTCCATCTGAAGGGCACAGCTGCGACTCCTGCCAGCTCCTGCTCTGTGCTCTCCAACATTAAAGCAGCCATGGGCCAAAGCACTGACAGCAGTTTTTTCTTTCTTTCATTGTGGTTTCTCCCACCTTCATGAACTCTGTAGGTCTCTCCTCCTCTTCCCCTGAGCTCCAGCGGCCCCAGCTTGGCTGATATTACATTTTCATAGTTGTAAATTCATTGATTTGTGGGAGAGAGTGACGCTGGGGACCATCTATTCTGCCATCTTGACCAGAACTCCTCATTGCATTATTTTAATAAATAAAGAAGGAGGGCCATGCATTGGCCATTTTCATGGTGTGGCATAAACCAGGGATTATGATTAATCCAATTCTTGACCTCTGAGACTAAAAAAAGGAGAGATTAGGCCAAGTACTGGGGACATAGAGAATATCAGGATGGCTGGAGAAACACATAGAAAAGTGGAGGGGAGGGAAGATAGAAGTGAGGCTGCAGAGACAGCCGGGGTGCAGGCCAGGCAGAGCCTTGCAGACTTCTTCAAGCAATTGTCCCTCTATCCCAAGAGCTATGGAAGCCATTGAAAGTTTTTAAAGCAAGAAACAGACTTCAAATTTGTATTTTGATGAATAGAAGAGAGGAGCTCAAATGTTCTCTTCATAAAGATATAAGTGTTTGTGATGATGAAAATGCTAACTACTCTGATTTGACCATCACACATTATATACATGTATTGAAATGTACCCCATAAATACTTACAATTAATACATTTCAATTAAAAGATAAATAAATTCCTTTAAAAAATAGACATTTTAAAAGGAAAGAATTTGCACTTTAAAATAACTCCATCTGAAGGGCACAGCTGCGACTCCTGCCAGCTCCTGCTCTGTGCTCTCCAACATAAAGCAGCCATGGGCCAAAGCACTGACAGCAGTTTTTTCTTTCTTTCACCGTGGTTTCTCCCACCTTCATGAACTCTGTAGGTCTCTCCTCCTCTTCCCCTGAGCTCCAGCGGCCCCAGCTTGGCTGATATTACATTTTCATAGTTGTAAATTCATTGATTTGTGGGAGAGAGTGACGCTGGGGACCATCTATTCTGCCATCTTGACCAGAACTCCTCATTGCATTATTTTAATAAATAAAGAAGGAGGGCCATGCATTGGCCATTTTCATGGTGTGGCATAAACCAGGGATTATGATTAATCCAATTCTTGACCTCTGAGACTAAAAAAAGGAGAGATTAGGCCAAGTACTGGGGACATAGAGAATATCAGGATGGCTGGAGAAACACATAGAAAAGTGGAGGGGAGGGAAGATAGAAGTGAGGCTGCAGAGACAGCCGGGGTGCAGGCCAGGCAGAGCCTTGCAGACTTCTTCAAGCAATTGTCCCTCTATCCCAAGAGCTATGGAAGCCATTGAAAGTTTTTAAAGCAAGAAACAGACTTCAAATTTGTATTTTGATGAATAGAAGAGAGGAGCTCAAATGTTCTCTTCATAAAGATATAAGTGTTTGTGATGATGAAAATGCTAACTACTCTGATTTGACCATCACACATTATATACATGTATTGAAATGTACCCCATAAATACTTACAATTAATACATTTCAATTAAAAGATAAATAAATTCCTTTAAAAAATAGACATTTTAAAAGGAAAGAATTTGCACTTTAAAAATATCATTCTGCCTTCAAGGTAGTGACCAGATTGAAGAGAGGCCAGGATGAATGTGGATGGGCCCTTAGGAAGCGTTGTCTAGTAATACGATGGTGGAAGCTTAGAAAGTGGTGGAGCTTGCAGTAGAAATGCGTGATGGTGATAACAGTGATGATGAGGATGGCGATGGCGGTAATGGTGGCACTGGTGGTGGTAATGGGTGTAGCGATGGTGGAGGTGGTGGTGGTATTGGTGGTGGTGCTACTGCTGCTGATGGTTTTAGTGCTAGAAATAGAGATAAATGGACAGATTTGAGAATATTTTAGAAAGCAAAATCTACAGAATTTAGGGATAGATGTTGACAGAGAGGAAGACAACAAAGATGAAATTCCTAGATTTCTGGCCAGTCAATAAAGTGGGATGGGTGGAAAAAGGGAAATTAAGAGTTCAGTTTTGGGCTTGCTGAGTTTGAGATGCCTTTTCAGGTCCCACCTTTTTCTGAACTTCTTTCCAGAGATGATGGTCTCATTTTCCATTTTATTCTTTATTGCTTGAAAAGACAGCTCACAAAGTCGAATTCTTTCTGGGGTCAGGCAGGTAACTGGAGTGAGTGAAGCAGGCTGGGAGACATTCAGAATAGTNGAGGCGCGGGAGCAACGCTGGGGGCTGCGATCCCGTTGCCGGTCCCGGTCCGGTGCGGGGGCGACACTGAGGGTTGCGATCCGTTGCTGGACACGGAAAAAGACAAAAAATATATATATATATCATTCTGCCTTCAAGGTAGTGACCAGATTGAAGAGAGGCCAGGATGAATGTGGATGGGCCCTTAGGAAGCGTTGTCTAGTAATACGATGGTGGAAGCTTAGAAAGTGGTGGAGCTTGCAGTGGAAATGGGTGATGGTGATAACCGTGATGATGATGATGGCGATGGCGGTAATGGTGGCACTGGTGGTGGTAATGGGTGTAGTGATGGTGGAGGTGGTGGTGGTATTGGTGGTGGTGCTACTGCTGCTGATGGTTTTAGTGCTAGAAATAGAGATAAATGGACAGATTTGAGAATATTTTAGAAAGCAAAATCTACAGAATTTAGGGATAGATGTTGACAGAGAGGAAGACAACAAAGATGAAATTCCTAGATTTCTGGCCAGTCAATAAAGTGGGATGGGTGGAAAAAGGGAAATTAAGAGTTCAGTTTTGGGCTTGCTGAGTTTGAGATGCCTTTTCAGGTCCCACCTTTTTCTGAACTTCTTTCCAGAGATGATGGTCTCATTTTCCATTTTATTCTTTATTGCTTGAAAAGACAGCTCACAAAGTCGAATTCTTTCTGGGGTCAGGCAGGTAACTGGAGTGAGTGAAGCAGGCTGGGAGACATTCAGAATAGTGGGGACTTCAGTGACCTGTAGAGAACATGACTCATCAAAGGGGGGTGTCTGTGGCTCCATGTAGCCCATTGAGAGGTCAGGTGTTTCCAGCTGTTGATTTTTCGAAAGGAGCTAAAAATCATGATTTTTATGTTTCTTAGTTAGCAACTAATTCAACTCTTAAACACACACACACACACACACACACACACACACACGCTCCCCTACTGACCTACTGTAAGGACGAATCCCATGGCCAAAGCAAATCTGTGACCCATGGGTAGCCAGATTAGAAATTTGGTTCTAACTCATTCATTAATATTAGTTTATCATCATATTATTGATCAAGTATATTTCAATAAAATTATTGGGATAGAAATTTTCTGCTAACATAGCACTGTCAAGAGGTACTAGCATTTGGATTTTACCAAAATGTACTGTATAATCAATTTTAAAACATCATTTTAAATTTAAAAAAAAATTTTATTTAGAAAAATGTCAAATCCTCAGAAAAGTTGCAAGAACAGAATAATGAACTCCTATTTGGCTTCACCTAGACTTACCAATTGTTAGCATTTTGACACATTTGGTTTCTATTCCTTTCCCCCGTGATGGTTAATTCTAGGTTCAACTTGATTAAATTAAGGAATGCTGAGAAACCTGAAAGCTATCTTCTTAGGAGTGTCCATGAGGGAGTTTCCAGGAGATGTTAGCATGAGAGCCTGTGTGGACTGGGAAAGATCCACCCTCAATGTGGGCGGGAACCATCCAATCCACTGCGGGCCTGGAGAGAAAAAAAAAATGGAGAAAAAAGGAAAAGCTCTCTCTATCCGCTGGAGCTGGGGTACGCTTTTCTCTCCTTTCCGTGGACATCAGAGCTCGAGACTCTTCAGCTTTTGGGTTCCAGAACTTGCCCCAAGGACACCATCGGTTTCCCTGGTTCTGGAGCCTTCGCACTTGGACTGAGCCACGCTACCAGCATCCAGTTTGCAGACGGCCTGTCGCGGGACTTCTCTTCACAATCGCGTGAGCTAATTCACCTAATAAATCCCCTCTCATATATTTATAACAAATCCTATTGGTTCTGTCTCTCTGGAGAACCCTGACTAATACCCCCCCCACCCCCGTCTGAGTCACTTGAAAGACATCATGACCACAGTGACATTCTCTTACATAAGCACAATACAATGATCAAATTCAGGATCAGTACAATGCTATTATCTACTATAGAGTTAATATTCAATTTTGTGATTTTTTCCTGATCCAGACTCCAGCTAAGATCACCCATGACATTTGGTTGTCATGAACATTTATCTCCTTTAATCTGGAACGGTTTCTCATGCCTCTCATGACATTGACATTTTTGAAGAGTACAGGCCAGCTGTTTCATAGAAAACCCCTCCGTTTGTGTTTGCTTGATTGTTTCCTCATGAGTAGATTCAGGTTGTGCGTTTTTGGCAGGAGAACTATGTAAGTATTGTCGTGTCCTCAGCACCTCACCTCAGGAGGCACACGATGTGACTTTGATCAGTTAGGGAAGGTTGTGTTCTCGATTCCCCACTATACAGCAACTTCTCCCATCTGCAATCAGCAAGTAATCTGTGGGCAGATAGTTTGAGACCCTGAAAACAACTTGTTCACCAACAAACGTTCACCCAACAGTTTTAGCATCCATTGAAGATTCTCATCTGGATCTATTATTACTATGGAGGTGGCAAGTTTGTGATTTTTTAAACATATTTCTTCTACATTTATTAGCATTTCACTGTAAAAAAGAGCTTTCTTTTCCTCATTTATTTACTTATTTATGTACTTATTTTTATATCTGGGTGGACACCTGGCCTCTTTT
>NW_007728116.1:286996-287564 GCF_000696425.1 Galeopterus variegatus | reverse complement strand
CTGCCACAAGATGGTCATGGCTCCCTTTGTACTTTCCCTGCCCTAGCTCTGGAATCAGCCACTTACCCTCAGATCCCTTGTTCCTTTTAGTGAGGAATGTATTTAGAAACTAAACTCTGGGGTCTAGTTGTGCTCACAGCTACTGAGATGCCATTAATACCAGATGTTTCCAGTGAACAGAACTGAGAGACAGGTATTTTAAAACATTCTTGGGTTCATACTAATACCTCTAATTCCAATTAAGCACCAAGGTCTCTTCCTTGCCTTCCCGTATTCCATCCCATCGTTGTATCCCCCTTCTCCCACAGTGAGTAACCTGGCTCCCAAGAATTCCAATACACTTACTCATTTAAAGCATGAATTTTAAAGCAGGATGGCTTTCCTCCTTTCCCAGCTGCTGAGATAACTTATTTTGACTTTTCTCAGTTTCTATAATTTTTTCTAGTTAATTTTCTCAGATCGTAGTCTTGTTCAGGTTTTTCTAAGCATATCTTTGCAGAGATTTTTCCATGTAGAAGTGCTATATTAATATTGTTTATCATCAATCATACAGGGAACAATTCCCTTG
>NW_007728116.1:282863-286410 GCF_000696425.1 Galeopterus variegatus | reverse complement strand
CCATGTAGAAGTGCTATATTAATATTGTTTATCATCAATCATACAGGGAACAATTCCCTTGCTTTGAGAGAGGCTGAAATGGGGGCTGTTGAAAATGACTTCCATCTGCTTGGCAGCTTACAGTTTACAAAGTACTTCTTTACACGCACTACTTCATTTACTCTTAATGGTTTGAATTCTTCAGGTCCCAGACAAAATGAACGATAGGTAAACTCAGAGATTCATAAATGCTTCACATAGTAGGGACTCAAATAATTCTTTCCAATTTTTTAAAAAAGATACATTTAGAATCTGTGACTGATGAAAATAGGTGTCGCATGAAAGTATCAATCATCCTAACCAGTAAGTAATCTGAAATTTTTTATACTCATTTCAGCATTTTCCACCATTGCTACTTCATAGAAATTTTGTGTTTTCTTTAGATTGATATTTTAGAAAGATGTCTGCTCCCTAAAGACACAATGAATTTCAAATATATTTAAAGTAGTGGTTCTCAAATGTGGCTGCACAAAGATCCATTTGGGGAGATGAGGGTGGGGGGTTGCACCCCACAGTGATTAAGCTGGACTCTCTAGGGTAGGCGTCAGTATTTTAAAAAACTGTCCAGGAGATTCCATAGAGCAGCCACTGAGAAAAGGCTGTGCTAGGTTTGGTAAGGGTGGCCTGGGTCACATGCTAAACACAAGGGAACTTGATCTGCACCTTGTTTCTGATTTAAACACTAATACTTAAAGTATGCAAGAATACTTTGAGCTTAACCTAGCAGTTGAAAGTCATTGAACACATTCTTTTTTTTCCTTAGCCAATATGATGTTAAAAACCATATTCTCTTTATTCTAAGATTTAAATGGTTTTCACATTTTAATGTTCAATAATCGTGTCATGACCTAAAATTAAGGGTGTGTGTGTGTGTGTGTGTGTGTGTGTGTGTGTGTGTGTTTTAACATTCTTAAGCTGTATCTAGAGTAGGATTCTTAAGCCTCAGTGTACATCAGAAATACCCAGAGCTGGGCCGGCCCGGTGGCGCACTGGAGAGTGCGCCGCTTGGGAGCGTGGCGGCGCTCCCGCCAAGGGTTCGGATCCCATGTGGAGACCGGTTCCCGCTCACTGGCTGAGCGCAGTGCGGGCGCAACAGTGAGGGTTGTGATCCCATTACCGGTCAGTAAAAAAGGAAAAAAAAAAAAAAGAAATACCCAGAGTATGTGTTACGAATGGGGAATCTTGGGCCTATTTGGGGCCTTTTGAAAGGGCCAATATAAAGGATTCTGATCCACCAGGTCCTGGACTCTGCTTTGGACAGTGACTTTCAAAGAGTGGTCTTTCCCCCTGCCCACCCAGCAGCATCAGCATCACCTGGGAACTTGTTAGAAATGCAAATTCTCAGGCCCTACCCCAAAACTAGTGAATCAGAAACTCTGGAAGTGGAGACTGGCAGTCTGTGTGTTCACGAGCCCCCAGGAATTCTGATACAGAATAACGCTTGAGAACCACTGTTTTGAGAAACACTGCCGGAGTCCCCATACTTCTTTGATGATAAGAATCACCTAGCATATTTTTTTAAATACTGACTCTGGGTCCCATCCCAGACCTATGGAATTAAAATTTGAAGGGGAAAAGATTCCAAGGGAAGAGGTGGGTAATCTATATTAACAAGCATCCTACCGATTCTTCAGACAAATTTGGGGAACGAGATGCAAAAGTCAAGGATTTTCCTATTCGCAGACTTATCTCCCCTATTTAGGGTTCCTCTGTGGGTTTGTATTCATCATCACATCTAGATTTTATAACAGCCTTATGAAGTAGATAAGATTATCAAACTCATTTTATAGATGAGAACACTGAGGTTTAAGGAACTTTGAAAGCACATCCAGGGTCATACAGATAGTAAACCAGAGAGTTGGGACTCAAATCAGGAACTTTCTGACACCAAAGCCTTCGCTTTTAAACTGTTCTAGTGTTCTAAGGTGACTGCATGAAAATCATTGTTGTTGTTACAGGGTAGCGTAGCCTTGCAGATAGATACCAACCCAGAGTCATTCCTTGGTTCAAAATTTAACAACCGTTCGTAATTGCGATCCAGCTTTTCAGACTTCCTTCCCCACTGTTTCTCAACGTGAATTGTTCCTTCAAACAAGTCCATTTACTCCTCATTCTTGGTCTCCCTTTGCTCATTTTTACTGACCTTCACTGTTGCACTCACCACACCTTTACTGCTGAGATCTCTCCATCATATTCCAGGCCTCTTACTTGCTCACTTGGTTACTTACCTATTTATTTACTTGCTTACTTAATCCTTCTTCTCCCTCCCAAATCACTGTCTTCCTTCTTTTCTAATAGTCCAAAACCTAGCCATTCCTCAAGGCTCTATTTGTGTCTAATTTCCTCTGTGAAGCCTGCCTGACCACACCAAGCCTCAGTGAGCTCGGCCCTACCCTGACACTCTTGGCCTGCATCCTCTATTTGCTACCTGATGTACAGTGTCCTGCTTAATCATCTTAATCTTTCATCTAGATTAATCTCCTGGAATGTACTACTCTGTCTCTGGTAAGTAGTAGGAGCTGCTAAAATATCTGTTGACTTGCAATAAAGTCAATCCACTTAAAGACCAACAGAAAATGAAGATGGATTTTCAAAAGCAAGACAAGTGTGGAACATTATGGGAGAATCTGTGAAGGGGTTATTTGAGCAATCACTGGATTTGCAAAGGTAGCTAGATTAATTTAATGATGGTTGTTTAGAATTTAGTTTGTAGGAACCCTAAGCTGTCTTCCAAACCCAGAAAAGGATGGGGAGGTATTTTTGGTGGGGATAGAATAGCAGTGGCATTGAGAAGAGAGTGGTGGTGGTGTGGTGTATGCTTGAGAAAGGGGAATGGCTTTAATATTTAAAAAATTGTTTTTCCATTATAATCATCAGTCCAGATGAGAATGTGTTTTCTTTTTTAAATGCAATGGGTAGTACTTGCTCTGGTTCCCTTCCAAACTTTAGGGTAGCAGAGCTTTGTAAAGATTTTAGTGATTCAGGACAACAGCATCCCAAGATGTAACATGAGACTTCTGGTCTGAAAGACCTGCGTCCTAGAAGCCCATACCTTGAAGAATTTGTCCAGGTACCTCTGAGCTAGCGTCAGGGCCGATGCTGGGGAAAGGGTGCCACCTACTGACCAGCCGAAGTCACACTTTTTCCCGCCAAGAAGCTCCCATTTGGTTCGGCTAAGAGCAGGTGCCCCAGAGACCCAGGGAAGTTGTCAGCAGTCCCCACCATGTTTCACGGGGAAGTTCATGAGGACGTAGTCACATAAAGTGAGGTGTTCTGAGTGTATGTCTTCTATAAGCATCTCTCTCGGGAAAAGTATTCTCCCATGATGAAAAATATCAATTGCTTTGGTACAGAAAATGATAAAACTAATATCTAGTTGAATGCTGTTACATTAAGTTATGATACTATCACATGGATTTCTTTCTCTTTTTTAATAATTCATTAAAAAAATCTTTTTAAGATAATTTATTATTCATATATATGGGATATAACGTTGATTTTCAATAAT
>NW_007728116.1:275992-281650 GCF_000696425.1 Galeopterus variegatus | reverse complement strand
AGTGCTGCTTAGCCAAGGACAGATGAACAGCAGCACTCACTGGATGCCAGACACTGGGCTAAGTGTCTCCACAGATCAGTTCATCCATCCTCCCTACAGCCCTATGAATAGGGCTACAGCATAGGCTTGGGAACAGAGGTTAAGGAGCTGGCCCCATGTCCCAGAGCTAATGAACGAGAGCTAAAATCTGAACCCAGTTCTGCCTGCTGCAGAGTCTGTGCTCTTGTCCTCTAATCCTCTGAACCTCTAACGGTGGCGTTTTAGAAACTACTAGTGGAATTATCTTGGATCTAGGGAAGATATGAAAGACCCATGGCTCCTCTTTTTCTTAGATATAAGAGGCTATATCCTGTGCTGTGATTGACAGATGATCCCCTGAATTCTTCACTTTTTCTTCTTTCTTCTTTTTTCTGACCGAAGACTGCATAGCTTCAAAGTTCTAGACTACCTTAAAACCTTAAATAGAGGGCCGGCCTGGTGGCGCACTGGAGAGTGCGCCGCTTGGGAGCGCGGCGGCGCTCCTGNGCTGTTACATTAAGTTATGATACTATCACATGGATTTCTTTCTCTTTTTTAATAATTCATTTAAAAAATCTTTTTAAGATAATTTATTATTCATATATATGGGGTATAATGTTGATTTTCAATAATTGTGTGCGATGTGTGACGGTTAGATCAGGATAGTTAGCTTATTCATCATTAGAATACGAGATCATTCTTTGTGTCCATGGACCAATTCCTCATTGGACCCCTCCCCTCTCCTTTTCCATCCCTAGTAACCATGGTTCTTTTCTCTCTTTCTAAAAGTTCAACATATTACTGCGATTGTTGTTTCCTTCTTTCTTTTTTTTTGTCTTTTTTCGTGACCGGCAACGGATCGCAACCCTCAGTGTCGTGCTCGTACCAGACCGGGACCGGCAACGGGATCACAACCCTCGGTGTTGCGCCCGCACCTCGCTCAGCCAGTGAGCGGGAACCGGTCTGTATGTGGGATCCGAATCCTCGGCGGGAGCGCCGCCTTGCTCCCAAGCAGCACACTGTAGCATGCGCCACCGGGCCGGCCCATTGTTGTTTCCTTCTTTCTCTCTATCTCTCTTTGTTGTCTATTTGTTTATTTGTGGATTCGGCTCCTGGTTAGAAGCGAGAGCATGCAGCAGTACAGAAAAGAACAGGAGACAGTGGGAGGACCGCGAGGGAGGGGAAGGAATGTTCCTTCAGCAGCCAGAGAAGGGCTTCGCAAGCTTTATCCCTGCAAACTGGATTTTGGGGGTTTCCCATTTTCACCCTCAGTGGCCCTTAATCCTTGGGGAATTCCAAACCTCTAGATCCTGATAAACAAATTCACATTAAACATAATCCTCCATTGAGATTCACTCTCAGGAGGGCTTAACCTAAATGAGAATAAGAGGAAGTAAGTGCTGCTTAGCCAAGGACAGATGAACAGCAGCACTCACTGGATGCCAGACACTGGGCTANCATGTGCATACATCTTTTTTGCATGGAATGAGGAGGCTGAACAAGGAATTGGGACATTGAGGAAACAGAGAACAGTGAGTGATAGGTAATACACAGTGCCAGGACATAATATAAGAGGCTGATACAAAGAGCACTTGATTGGGAGTCAAGGGTTCTGAATTCTAATTCTGGTTCCACCATTAGTAATAACAGCAAAAACAACAATAGCTAACTATTCAAGTGTTTACAATGTATCAAGTACCTTTTCAAACATTTTATATGCATGATTTCACTTAATCCTCATGACTATCTTATGAAATAAGTACCATTATTATTCCCATTTTATTGATGAGAAAACTGAGGCACACAAAGAGTAAGTTACTTGCCCCAGGTCACACCAGGTAATAAATGGTAGAAACCTGGCTTAACCTTAGGAAATCTGGTTTACTACATTAACTATTATAAAATACTGTCTCTCAACTAACTGATTTATTAATTAACCTTTCTGGGCTTTAGGTTTTCCCATTTATAAATTCGTATTTTTAACAAATATTAAGGTCCAAGCCTGTTTAAGACCTTATAGATCAGATAGAGGTGGAAAAGACCACACATGCAGATCCCCTCTCTCCCCCAACACACATCCAGTGCAAAATGCAAAAGAAAGCAGGAGACCACGGGCTGCTGAGACTCCCAGGGAAAGCTGCAAGAGGAGCTGGCACTGGAACTTGATCTTAAGGTGGGAGATTGATCCAGAAAGGGCATCTTTGGCAAAAGAAAGCTCAAGGTGAGTTTGGGGACTCTAGTAACTAGTCCATTTTGACTCAAGAACAGGGTAATGGTCAGGAGAAACCACCAGAGAGAAAGAGGTCAAGGAGTCGCATCCAAGGCCATTAATCTGACAATGGTGTGTAAGACAAGTTCGTGTGGGGAGAGACTGGAGGCAGGGAGACTGTGAGATGGCCAGAGAAATGGTCTGGCTGAGAGAATTGAGGACCTCAAGTTGGGGGGTGGTTGTGGTGAGGAGAGAGGGGTCTGAAAAATGTCAGTAACATCAGGAAAGCAGGGAGGGTGAGGTAGGGTGGAGGGCGAGGTGCGTAAGCAGAATGGCTAAGTGACAGAGTGGCAATGGCTTGCAAGGGAAGACAGTTGCTCAAACTAAGATTCTCATTGACTACGTAGGCAGACACACTTGGCCAGAGTTTTTGGATTTGTGTGGCAGAAGCTCAGAGTAAGGATCACTAGAGGAACATGATAATGGCAGCTGCCTACTATATGCCAGGCATTCCATATGCCCATGTGCCATTCCAGATGATTGTTATCTCTAATCACAAGAAGAGTACTGCTAGGCAGGTGTATTAGTCCATTTCTGTTGCTTATAACAAACACCTGAAACTGGGTGATTTATAAAGAAAACGAAATTCATTGCTTACAGTTTCTATGGCTGGGAAGTCCAAAGTCCAGGGAACACATCTGGTGAGGATGTGGCGACAGTGACTCAGGAGTCTCACATGGCAGAAAATGGTGGAGCAGAGAGAGCAGAGAGAGGCGAACCTCTCATGCATTCTCCTTTTAAAGTCCATATAACCTCGCCCCTGACCACCATTATTAATCCATTCACTATGGCACGGTCCTGCAATCCAATCACCTCTTCAAGGCCCCACTTCTCAATTACTGTAATAGGATTCCTCCCACCCCCTTTACACTGTCACAGTGGGGACATAGTTTTTTGCAGGGGGGGAGGACATTCAACCCAAGGCAACAGGTCTGTGGCTTTCATTTTGGGGGGTTTTTTCTTTCCCCAAAGAGGCAGCAGAGCACAGTGCTATTGGGGCAGACTCTGAGGCCAGAAGACTCAGGTAGGTAGAGGAGCTACTGTTGTTGTATCTCCTGGGCAAGAAGCTGAATTTTCCTGTGCCTCAGCATGTGCATGTGTAAAATGGGGTCAACGTTACCCACCTCCTAGTGCTGCCACGAGGACTAAATGAATGAACTCACGAAGTGCCCGGCCCGAGTAGGCTCGTAGGATGCTCGCTGTTCCTGCTGCCGAGTAGAATGAAGAGCAGACGTGAAGCCATGTGGCCAAGGACGCGCAGCTCGCAGAGTCAGCCAGCCCACGCCGCCATATGCAAGACCTCTTCAGTCCCGCTATGCCACCTTGAAGTGACAGCAGGACCATAAAACAGCGATGAGAGGGAATCAAAGAGGACTGTGGGAACAGCACATTGGCGTGACAGGAAGGGGACAGGGAATACAGGTAGGAACAGAGAGAAATTAAGCGGAAGAGCAGGAATAAAGAACTTTAAAAGATCTTTTCTGTTTTCCTGATCATTTAAGTAAAACAGGCTTACTCTAAAAATTAAGACACAATAGAACCTAACCCCCTCTCCTGTTCCCCTGTCAGACAGCCACTGCTAACAGACTTTAAACACAAAAACAAAAGCTCCAGGACATTGTAATATCACAGAAGGCAGAGGAGGGGACTCAAAAAGCAGGGTAAAGGGTTCAGGCCAGATGCAGGAGGGTTGGATCCTCTGGGCTGGGTGCTGGGGAGGACTGAGGGGGGAAGTCAGGGGTGGGGTAGCAACGGGGGGTGGGGGGTGATGCCTATCAGGTGCCTAGTTTTGGAGTGAATCTGGAGAGGGAGGGAGGGGGCAGCAGGCACAGACAGCCCCAAAACAAGGGGGCTGGAACAGAGAATTGCAGAGGGAGGAAGATTGTTTTGTGCAAGGGACCCCTTTGAGTGTCTAGTGAAGTTTATGGAAGGCTTCACAGAATAAGATTTTAGTGGCTAAAATAAAATACATGGGATTACAAAAGGTAAGCACTTCTATCCATAGACCCCTTGGAATGAAGAACTCCTGTAAGGACATTACTGGCTTTAAGATTTGGTACTTCTGTGAAGTCTTTGTCCGTAGAAACTGCCTGTTTCTCTCCCAAACCTCTACATCCTGTTTGTATAGAAACCCAAAGATGTACCCAGAATGCAGAATGGGTCCGAATCTCTAGCTCCAGACTATGATTTTAGACGAGGACCTACCTTCAGGTGATTTGGACACCTTAAAATGTAGAGAAGTGGTGTAAAATGGCAACATCACCAGCCCCATTTACTTAAATCAGAAGGATGTTGGCAGAATGGAAAGTGCTTTGGAGACTTTATGTGCTGATGAAATCCTCATAGCGTTCCAAAAAATTTTTTACTGAGACCCTAAGGCGGATGATCCTGGGTGACTCATTACAGGAGGTTCTTAGTATGTTGTACAGGCTTGCAAGATGGCTCATGCGCCTCCTGGGGGGCTGAATTCATTCCCCTTGTGTGCACATCTTCACACACACACATGCACACACACGAGTACATATGCACAGTTTGGCAGCAGAAGCAGGGAGAGGCAGAGCGAATGAAATTCAGCACTGAGACTAATGGGCATATTTGGGGTTTAAGTTTGCAAGTTAAATTCAGAAAATCAGCAAGGACTCTTCTTGGACCAGGTGGAGGACAGGACAAAGGTTGGCAGCAGGCATGACTCTGGGCAGATTTGAGAGGTGCATTAGAGCACACCCACTAGACAAATGGGATTCTGAGATTTTCCTTATTAACCATTCAATCCGAAACTGGCTGAGCTTGCCTAAGAAGCCTACAAATACAGTATAGGAGGGGGTTTACATCAAATAATTCCATTTACTTTTCAATTATATTTTTGTATGTTTTCTCAGGCTACATGAGCATGTCAATAAGAAAAGGGCCCTCTACCCCTTACCAGTAACTAGATGTGAAATTATCATACCAACTGTGTCCATTGTTAGAAGTACTATTTTGGGTTGCCCTGTGTAATGTGAAATGAAGAGAAAAAGTGTGTAGCAGAATCCTGATATGGAAATCCAGACTTAAAAACATTCTCTGATGGTTTGGCATCCTCGGGATAAATTGGTCATAGTTTTCAACAACTCAGATCAAAGCCAAATGCTGTTTGCATTCAGACAGTGATTCAGGGACTATGTCTTATTTGGTTTCTTTGAAAAGAGAGCACAGACATTTTTTCATACCTTCGAGAGAAATGTTTTGGCTGCCAAGTCTGTGCATTGTAAGTTTTATTGTGCCCTAATACAAAGTTCTACATCTCGTCTCAAATGTCTTTTGGAGTTATCCGGCATCCCGAGCAGAGTTGCCTGTTGAGACAATGGTCTCCTGATGTAATGTGAAGAAAA
>NW_007728116.1:272382-275307 GCF_000696425.1 Galeopterus variegatus | reverse complement strand
TTTCATACCTTCGAGAGAAATGTTTTGGCTGCCAAGTCTGTGCATTGTAAGTTTTATTGTGCTCTAATACAAAGTTCTACATCTCGTCTCAAATGTCTTTTGGAGTTATCCCGGCATCCCGAGCAGAGTTGCCTGTTGAGACAATGGTCTCCTGATGTAATGTGAAGAAAAAAAAATAGGCCAACTGGTAAAGATAAAAAATAAACGAAAGTAAATAAAACCCATATGGAACTTCCACTTTCAGAGCTAAAATGTATATGAATGTATATGCAAATCAGCCATCCAAATAGAAATCTAGACTAGGCTAGACTTCGGCACAATTATGAAGTAGCAAAGTTTGTCTTCTGTGGCCTTTTATTCCGCTGACCTGGATATTTTCCCCTAACCTCCTCCCCTATTCTTTTTCAGCCTACTTTCTGACCCTTCTGTAGCCTCAGTTAGAGAATCAGAATTGTCTGGTGTCAGTACCCACGTCAGGACTGTTCCCTATGCCATGAATTTCCTTTTACTTCTTCCTCACCACACCCATCCCACCTTAAAACCCATGTGTTCTGTGTCCCTTTTCTGTAGATCTTGCTCATAAGTGGGAATTATTTAAATGACTATTCTCAGATAACATTATTAACTCATAGCCAATTCTTGATTTTGATGAACAGATGATATATTTTTTGGAATTATTCCCTGATTTTCCAAGATGATGCAAACTGATTTTATTTTATCTAAAAAATGCTTTTATCATACATTCTGTGTGGCAGACACTGTTCTAAGTGCTTAACAAGTAATAACTCATTTAGTCTTCAAAACAATGCTCTAAGGCAAACACTGTTCCTATGTTCATTCTCCTTTTGTAGATGGAGAGACAGGCACAGAGAGGATTAGTGACTTCCCTAGGGTTGCTCAGCTATTAAATGTGGAGCCAGGACTGAATCCCAGCAGTTTGGCCCCACGGTCTGTGTTCTTAAATCATCTCAATTCAGCCTCTCTAGCTGCCAAGTGCAGGACACAGTCAAGGACTCTGACTTTGACAGATGGGGCCATTCCAGGTGGGCTAAAGAGGTCAAAGAGGGCCCTATGACAGTGGTTCTGCCATGATCCAGGATAGCCTTCCTATTTTAAGTTCAACTGATTAGCAACCTTAATTCTATATGCAATTTTAAGTCAGTTTTGCCATGTAGCCTAACAGATTCACAGGCTCCAGGGATTAGGATGTGGACATTTTTNTGATCCAGGATAGCCTTCCTATTTTAAGTTCAACTGATTAGCAACCTTAATTCTATATGCAACTTTAAGTCCGTTTTGCCATGTAGCCTAACAGATTCACAGGCTCCAGGGATTAGGATGTGGACATTTTTGGGGGGATGTTATTTGCCTTGCCCCAGAAAGCCTCACAGAGTAGGAGGAGGAGGTAGATAATAAGGGTCATCCCATGTAGGTGGGACAGCAGGTGCAAAGGCGAACATGAGAGGCAGGCTTTAAGGAACTAGAAGTCTGTAGCTCAGTATCACCTGGTGGTGTCACATACTGGTCATTGCATATATAATTTATACAATACATTTTGTCCTTAAACTTTGCACATAATTCTGTTTACCACTTATTTCATCAGAATGCCTTACAATAAGCTGTACTCGATGGAGGCAGTGCCGTGTTACAGCTAAAAGCCTGTGTCCTGGAGCCACAGGGGCCTGGGTTCTAGTCTCACTTCTACCAGTCATTAGCCCCATACCTGTGAGAATTAAATGCCATCCACAGTTGCAAGTACTTTGCTAATCCCTGGCACATAATAAGCCCCTAATAAACGTGAGTTATTATTACCATAACTGAACTGTTCTAAGCTGGATCGCTTATAACTCGCTACCCTCACTGTCTCCTTAATGTCCACTTCTTGCTGGAAGGAAAAAGAAAGCAGTGACAGCGAGGACATTTCTGACCTATGCAACCTGCTGAGATAACATCATCATTATCGAGTTCGAATTGTCCAACTGCTGGGCCCTAAATGCAGTCTAGAATCTAAGGACTCTCTGCCCCTGCTGCTTATGCCAGCAGCCCCACATGGTATCGAGAGCTAGAGTTTTAAATGGCGTTTAGTTACGAAACAGAAGACAGAAAAGCAGGGGGTGGGGAGGATGTTCAGGACGAACTGAAACTTTCAAAGGTAGTATTAATAATAACAGCAACAGCAACAACAGCGAGTGGGGCTCACAGATGCCTGGGCAGGCACTTCACAGTTTCTCTTCCACTTCTGAATGCCATTCCAGGAAAATCTTGGAGGCTCTGCTTTATTGGAGAATGAGAAAAAGTTTAATTTCAATAGGAATTTAGGAATGCACATATTTCCTATTAGGTGCTGAGTTCTGGGGCAACGTTTGTTAACCAGTAACCAAGAACATGTAGACATGGCCTGTCTTTTCAAGGCAGTTGTCTGACAACCAAATGGATAAACTATTCTGCCTGTCCCCCAAAGTTGACCAGCTGGTCTGAAAGGGGGCATTGTGTAATTACAAGGGAAGTGGAACGTCTCTTGCTTAATATTATACTGGCCAAATGGTAGGAGAGTCCTGGAGAAAGCATGAGCCATAACTTAAATTAAAAAAAAAAAAAAAGGCTACAATTATGTCTCAAAAAATAATCAAGTATTTTTTAAGAGGTGAGCCCCTTGAAGTCTGTCTTGATTATCTTTGCACTCTCCATGTGCCTTGAATACTTCAGGTACTTTTATAAATTGTTGTCAGCTATTTGTTTAAAAATAAAAGGGATTTACTGGTTCACACAAATGAAAAAGTCAAGAGGTCAGGTGGAGATCAGGTGTGGCTCCTTCAGGGCTCTGACTCCTATTTTCTGCCACCTTGTCCATCCTGCCCTCTGCTGAGTGTCACCTTTCTCTGCAGGCTGAGAGGAAGACACCTCCACAACACACAGAGGAGGAAA
>NW_007728116.1:264811-271643 GCF_000696425.1 Galeopterus variegatus | reverse complement strand
GGGATTGCAACCCTCGGCGTTGCCCCCGCGCCTCGCTCAGCCAGTGAGCGGGAACCGGCCTCGGGCGGGAGCGCTGCCGCACTTCCCAAGTGGCGCACTTATCCAGTGCGCCACCGGGCCGGTCCCCACACGCTCATTCTTGAAACAATCCCTGTGGCCAGTGGAATGACCTGCACTGATGGGCTTAGGCCCAGATTTGTGAACCATTCACTTTGACCAGGGGAGCTGGATTTCTCTCAGAATCATCAAGTTCATCTCCGGAGCTGGGGCTGGGTTCATTTTCCTCTGAAGCTTTTGGGCTGTGATTCTGATCAGTAGAGGAAGCCCCTGGTTGCACATATATGTGCTGGCCAGTGCCACAATTTCCATTTAATCTTTGAAATAATTCTGGTAGCAGAACTGAGGCCCCCAGTGGTTCAAGAACCAGATCTAGGTCTCCCTGTAAATGGTGGAGTTGGGATTTCCAGGTTTTCTGATTCCAAAGTCCACCTTCCTTCCAACACCACTCTGCCTGAGTAAATGAACAAATAATGTCTGTTGGAAGCAGGGTTTCCTGCCCTGAAAGAGTGGTAGAGCAATGGTTAATATGGGAGACTATTCCTGTTTGAAGCCATTCCCACACAAGCTGGGTGACATTGGGATGATATTCCACCTCTCTCTGCCTTTGTTTTCTCATCTGTAAAAGGGAAGTTGTGATACATCCTACCTCATTGGGATGTTGTGAGAATTAAGTGAAGTAATGCACATAATGAAATTGGAGCAGTGGCCCCAGCCTGAAGGAGGTCAGTACTCTTACCCAGGGCAGGTGTAGTGGATTGAGTTATGTCCCCCTAAAACTCACTGAAGCTTGAATTGTGTCCTCCAAGTTTTATGTATTAGAAACTTAGCCCCCACTGTGACTGTTAACAGGGAGGGAAATCCTGTTATGGTAATTGAAAGGTGGAGCCTTGAAGAGGTGACTGGATTGTAGGAATGTGCAGTAGTGAATGGATTAAAAATGGTGGTCAGGGGTGTGGTTCTGAGGGCTTTAAAAGGAGAGGAGAGTCTGTCTGTCTGTCTCTCTCTGCTCTCTCTGCTTCTACCATCTTGGNCCTTGAAGTCTGTCTTGATTATCTTTGCACTCTCCATGTGCCTTGAATACTTCAGGTACTTCTATAAATTGTTGTCAGCTATTTGTTTAAAAATAAAAGGGATTTACTGGTTCGCACAAATGAAAAAGTCAAGAGGTCAGGTGGAGATCAGGTGTGGCTCCTTCAGGGCTCTGACTCCTATTTTCTGCCACCCTGCCCTCTGCCGAGTGTCACCTTTCTCTGCAGGCTGAGAGGAAGACACCTCCACAACACACAGAGGAGGAAAGGCCAACTCTCCAGTGGCTCCCTAGAAAGAGAAGAAGCTGCCTTTCTCAGAAGCCATCAAAGAACTTTTTCTCTTCACATTTTATTAGCCCATACTGGGTCACACGCTCATTCTTGAAACAATCCCTGTGGCCAGGGGAATGACCTGCACCGATGGGCTTAGGCCCAGATTTGTGAACCATTCACTTTGACCAGGGGAGCTGGATTTCTCTCAGAATCATCAAGTTCATCTCCAGAGCTGGGGCTGGGGTCATTTTCCTCTGAAGCTCTTGGGCTGTGATTCTGATCAGTAGAGGAAGCCCCTGGTTGCACATATATGTGTTGGCCAGTGCCACAATTTCCATTTAATCTTTTTTTTTTTTTTTCCTTTTTACTGACCGGTAACGGGATCGCAACCCTTGGTGTTGCTCCNAATAAATTTCATTTTCTTTATAAATCACCCAGTTGCAGGTATTTTGTTATAAGCAACAAAAACGGACTAATACAGCAGGCCTGCTTTGGGGGCAATTAGTCAATTGTCCAGTGGACAATAAAATTAAACTATTCCCTGCTCTACAGGGTTAAAAGAGAACAAAAGCGTGTATACATGTGAAAACCTCCTGAGTGCTTCGGCATTATGGGGATTTAGGATTGTAGAAAATTTCCAAGTTTATTCAAACCCTCTTGCAAGTAAGTTGGGGAGGAGTCCAAAAAGCCACTAAATCACGTTTTTTCCAGAGCTTGATTCTACCCCAAACTAATTTGTTGCTCTCAGTTATCCTGCTGGTGTCCTGCTCTCCTGCCTTCTTAACTTCCTCTCATTTAAAAAAAAGTTCCCCTTCTCTGCACCCTCATTCCCTATTTTCCTTCTCTTTCCTTCCTTTTATTCCCCATCACTTAGTACATATTTTTACTTTTTTGGATAGCATTCAGGGTGTGATGCAAATGATCTGGTTTGGGGTGGTGTGAAGGAGCAGTGTAGTGGCTGTCAGACAGGAGAGGTGTCGGGTTGGGGCAGGGGAGGGGTAGGCTCGACTCCTAACTCTAAGCATTGCATAGTGACTTTCAATTTTCTTCCTCAAGAAATAGGAAGTAATATTTTATTTATTTATTTTTATTGAAACATAACTGAGTACCCATATTTGTGGGGTACAGCGTTGAATATCAATACCTGTGTACAATACATAATGATCAAATCAGGATAATTAGTATATCCATCTTTACAAAACGTGATCATTCTTCGTGACCCTGAACCCTAACTCTCCTCCCCCTCCCCCTTTCCCATCTCTCATAACCACAGTTCTGTTCTCTCCTTTTGAAAGTTGCATGTATTATTGTGATTGTTGTTTTTTCTTTCATTCTTTCTTTAGGAAGTAATATTTTGATCTTCAGTGTATAAAGAAGAGCCTGAGGGCACAGAAAGAGGAGGACAGGTGTTTAGACTCTTTTGGAGTACTGAAATTATTACACACACACACAAGGCTATTCACCATCTCTGAGAGTAGGGAAACCATTCTTTCACTCCCTTGTTAACTAATTAATTCATTCAGTTAGCGTTAAGTATTAGTGCCCAGTACTACTGCTAGGCTATGAAAGGCTTATGAAGAAAAGTAAATTATGGCAATTACAAGGCACTTATAAAAGGTAGTTATGGATGAGATAGCATCTGGACCAGGGAATTAATCTGATGACACCATATATAGGAGGCCAGTATGGATGACTAGGTAATTAATTTGAAAATACCATATATAAGTGGCCAGAATAGATGTGAAGTAGTAAAAAAATAACTGGTTGCCTGTGAAATATTTTACATATCTATGGATTTGGTTTTATTTCAGTAAGTTCTTTGTAGATATGCTTTAGTAGTATGATAAGAAATATTCCATCTCCCTTTGTAGAATTTTAGATGCATCTCAGTTGGGTTTGTGTAAATTAGAAAGAAAAATTTTACCAATTAGAAAATATTAAGAGACCTTGCATGGAGTGAAATATTTCACATCTTGGTCAGTTGCATTTGGAGTGATACATTTTAGACTCTGATTTACAGTTTTGACTTTAGAGAAGAGGTATAATGTTATGAATGTAATAGGTGTAAATAAGAATTTTTAAAAATTACATCACTGATGTGTAAGCAGGACAGTCTGGGGTGATCATATTTGTAGCAAATTAGTAGAAAGATCAGCTTAAGTTTTGTTAGGGTATCAAACACTGATAACATACTGTGAAATTTGTGGCATTCCATTGTTTGTGCTACTCAGGAAGGTAAAATGGAAATTTTCCATCTTACACATTTAGTCCCCTTCTTTAATTTGGCAAACACTGACTTTTTCCACTGCATTTCTACATAACTAGACTCTTGCCAGCTTGTGTGTGTGAGTGTGAGCGTGTGTGTGTTTGTGTATTAGTAGCTAGGCATCCTATCACTGGTGCTGTTAGCTCATCTTTTCTACACTTTAGAGTTCAAATTTGTTTCTATGGACGCTGTAAGGGAGTAGGAATCTAATTATAGTGCATCACAAGTTAGTAAATAGTTTGCTGTCAGGTCACTCAGACTGACACAAATAACAGTTTTCCTGAAGTTTTGCTGTTAGGATGTTCTTTCTGGGAGTGTTCCATTGCTGTAGCTATGAGATTGTGAATGTTCCTATTTTGTGTCCTAGCTTTGTGTGAGCAGCAGAACGGGATCTAGGCCTTCTGTGCCCTTTCTGGTGCTGATTCCTTCACTTGGAATGCTCTCTTTTGCTTATCAGTTCTCCACCCAGTCTTTGAAGTCCAGCTCAAATGGCCAACCTACTCCATGTCACATTGTAGGAAATTATTCCTGCCTCCTCCACACTCCCTGCACATTTAACTGTGCTCAACTGACATGACCACAAGATGCCTTACACTTGATGCACCTGCAATATGTTTTACACACCTTCAAAGAATTATTTTTTAGGACAGCAATGTTGAGGGTTATAGACTGGCAAATCTGGCTTTGTCTCTAACTCTCCTTAACTGTTTATTGAGCTTCAACTTCCCTGCTTCTAAATAGGGGGTTACTAGTGGCCATCTCATATGATTGCTTTGAGAAACAGACAAGATAATATACGCAAAGATTATACATTTCTTGAGGGATTACTCTAACCCAGGCACTGGGCAAAAAGCTTTATGTAACATCTTTCCATGCACAATGCCTACAAATGTTAATTCCCTTAGTTCCAGTCCTTGGACAGAGTAGGTACTCATTGAATATTTCTCAAATTAATGAGAACTGGACATGAGTTGGCAGCAGGGCTTTGTTTGCTGAGTCAGCTGCCCTGAGTCAGCGGTTGAGGCACATACAACATAGGTCTCTAGAGAGGGAAGATTCTGGCCGGGCTGCAGTTCCCACCTATCTGGCTGAAAGGCTGCCAGGGCATGATTCTTAAGCACGATGGATGGAGGGCTCACGGGGAGGGGAGAGTATCATTTCTTAACTACAATATTTCCTTTCCCACTGTCTCTCATTACTCCCCGCTCTCCCACTTCTGCTGACCAATTCAGTCCAGAAGAGGTACAGATCTCATGCTGAGTCACTCCAGAGTTGTATTGGTAGCAATGCATTTTTTACTATATCCCATGGAATGGAAGGACATTGCAGATCTACACTCTTGGCCAAAAAAGAAAAAAAAAAAAATTAACCAAAGCACTGTACCTATGTAGTGATAAATGATTTATAAATATTAGAGGCTTATGAAAATCACACCTAAAGAAAATGACATTTCCACCCTTGGGCTCATATAAATGAAGAGAATTTTGGGGATCTCCAGGTTGATGACTCATAACTTTCCCAGGGTTTTATTTTCATGAGCCATTGATTAAAGTAGGGTGTAGCACTACATTTTTTCTCTTCCAGCTAAGCTATTCCCATCAACTGGGTAGTTTTGGAAGATTCTACAAGCCCCTACCATTTCATGCATCAAAACCATTGTATCTGAAATGATATTTGAGAGACATTGGAAAGGTTTTTTGCAGCCTCCACTCAGGCTTGCCTTGTTCCTGGGGGCAGCTGACAGCACAAGAGTCTGAGGAGCAGAATTTCCCGTGATGCATCGAAGGGTCACTGTTCCCATCTTGCTCTGCTCCTGAAGGCTACAGTTAATGAAGAAGAGTTTTTATGTGAATGTCAGGCGTGTTGCAATAACTAGCCACAATGGAATAGTCATGGCAATTTCCACCACTTGGTTTCTTTGTTTTTGTGATGTTGCTGCATGCTTCATTTTATGAGTATTTTCTTCAGTGTGGTTGAACCCATCTATTGCCATCTTGGGCTTGGATATTTGTATTTAAAATGAGATGAAGAACAGAGGGAGAAACTGGAAAATTGACAAGTTGACATATCTTAAGTACTTATTTATTTATTCCCTTCCTAAAGTTCTGCTGACAGATACTCTGGTGATTAATATTCTGATGAGTTTGTATCCTAAGGAGAAGGAAAACAGGATCATAACAAGATGTAAGAAAAAGTATTGTGAAAACCTGACTTCTTCTGATGGTGTTAATACCATGGATACAGACCAAATCTAGTAATATTCCTGCTCAATAAAATAAATGAAAATTGCCAGCAATCTTTTTGGTTTGGCTTTCTTGGGTAAGTCATTGACATCGTTGAGGGCTTCTATCTTGGTCATAGCATCCACTACCTGATGCTAATTTATACTTGTGTGAGAGCAGTAGAATAGAATATCAGGACTGGTGAAATTCTAAGTGTCTGTGGCATCCTCGTTAATTTCATTCATAAAGGTGAATGATACTGTCATTGCGGAAAGGCCTAACTGGAGGATACTGAATGCGTTTCAAGATAGAAGTCCTTGCATCAGGGGCAATACATGTGGGGAACCACTAAAAGCAGGCCTTCTGGTGACAATCTTTTGAGGGCTCTGACCAAGCCCAGCAGAAGAGCTGGGGGGTCACAGTTTAGGTAGGGTATGAAGCTGAGGATGTTGAATACTCAAGGAGAAAGTGTTACCATGCAGATACAACATATGCAGGGAACGTGCCTCCATTCATTCCTAGCAGCCCATGCTCAGAATTTTACACCCTTGCAACCAACACTTCCATCACCTTCCTCTCTTCCCTGCCTATACTTGGAAAAGATGCCAAAATCATCCTTCGAGCTTCATCTCTCCATTTTGGAAGTTGTCACAGGCATCCAATCCTGTATATCAGAGAGAAATTTTACCATTTTTCACTTTTTCCTTTCTACTCTGTTTCACTCACGTGTTTTTATTTTCCCCCTCTTGTTCTTTATGTTTCGACATAAAATCCTGGGAAACGCTGACACTTTTTCACGTTAAAAGTTAGTTCAACAAATAAGGCCAGAAAGAAGGCGAAGTGTCTCCCCGTTGTTACCCTGTTCTGGAGTTCCTCGACTCCCTAGCGCACGAGGAGAGTGTGTGTGTGTGTGTGTGCGCGCGCGTGTGTGTGTGTGTGTGTGTGTGTGTCTGTGTCTGTCTCGGCCTGTGAATCGGCCGGCC
>NW_007728116.1:240112-264241 GCF_000696425.1 Galeopterus variegatus | reverse complement strand
CACACACACACACACACACACACACGCGCGCGCACACACGGCGCTTGGGCCGGGTTTCCGCGCTCAGTCCCCCGGCTTGGATGGGAGTTTGCATTTCCGAAGGAGGCAGAGCCCGCGGAGCGCGCCGAAGGGCTGGAGCCCCGAGTGAGTCCTCGCCAGCGCGGGCCGGCCGCTGTCACTGGCGCAGGCTGGCCGGGGGAAGGGACCCGCGCGCCGGGCTTTGTTGTGGAAATCCCGGTTACCTGGTAAGTGGATGCCATAGGAACTTTGCTCGCAGGCGAGAAACGAGGGAAAGCGGGCGCTCGAGCGTGTGGGGGGAGTTAAAGCTCAGAGACGCAAACTAGGGAGTAGATCGAGCCGGTGGCTCCGCGCGGGTGTGAGCGTCCGCGCACCCCACCCCCAGATCCACCGGTCTTTCGGAGACCTGTGCTCATTAGACGGAGAGCAACACTCAGCTAGGAATCGAGCCATGTTCTTGTCAGTTGCTTACACGCGCCGAGTGTAAAAGACGGAGAGGAAACCAACAAGGTTCTAAAGTTTCGCCAATTAGGAAGAGTTTTTGGTTTTGGATCTTTTCAACTAAACTACAGGGGCCAGAGAGCTGCAGAGTCAGGGCAAGTTACAGGACGCACCCGCCTGGGGCAGGCCACCCCCGAGTCCCCACTGAAGGGAAACTTCGGCCAAGTGGGAACTGATGGGGTGACGTGAGGTCTCTCGCGCACACACGGGGCTGTAGCTGCCTTTTCAAGTTGCACGTGTTTGGGGTGCTCCACGAAGGCTGATTTCCACGCTTGAGCCTCACCCAAGCCGGTGTCCCCATTATTCCAGGAGGGTCTAGGGTTGGGGGTACGTATTCTACTAGTGGGGACCGGGGCGGACACCCGAAGCCGCCCCATCTCTAGCTATAACCTCCCACGCCGCAAAGGCTCAGACACATCCAGACGCGAACACTTCCCGCCGGCTTCGTCACCTAGCGTTTACATTTTTATGGGGCCCGACAAAATGTCAGCAATGTTTGGAAAATGTCTCAGCCTCGGAGTCCTGCGTGCGGCTCCAGTCCCTATAAATGACCCTGTGTGTATTCTGAAGTCGGCCCGGGCCGCTCTCTGGAAAGCGTGAGTGAGCTGCCGGCTCTCTCCTAGACACACACCTTGCCTCGAGCGACAGCTCCAAGTTACTCACTGCAGCTGACAAGTCACCTCGGGGACGAGGAAGTCACCCAAGTGTCTGGAAATCTTGGCCCTGGCGGATGTGTCATCCTATGGATGATTCAATTAGGTACCTGGCGGGAGAAACTTTAGGGAAATGTTCCTGGCTCCGCGCCCTCCGGACTTATTGGGGGTGTCTGGAAAGCGAGAAGCGAAAGGTGACCCGAGGGTTGGAGCACTGGCCGGGTGCGGGCTCCGATGGGCGTGCGGGGGCGGTGCGCTCCGGGCTCGGGCCAGGCCGTGCAGCGCGCGCGGGTCCCCGCCTCCCGGGCTTCCCAGCCGCGGGCCCGCGGCGGCGCCCTTTCGGCCCCCGACTTGCTCAGGACCGGGTTGCACAACAGGAAGCCGGCACGAGTTTGTTTTGCTGCGTTCGCTCGCTCAGTCGCGGACACAGCGGAGCGTTAGAGGCGGAGGGGGAGTGACGGGGTCGCAGCCGGGCGCGCCCTGCCCGGCCCGGTCGCCTCCGCCTCGGAACGCAGGGGTCCGGGCCTCCTTCCGATCGCAGCGGACCGAGCTAGTGGGGTAGGGAACCGACGAGGGCTGCCCTCCTCCTGCTCTGCCCCACGCGCCTCTCCCGACCTCTCCTGGCTGGAGAGTCTGGTGTGCCTCGACGTCCCCCGCTAGACTTCTCTGGCATCAGCTTGGCCCTCACCTACCGAGCATCTAACCCGGGGCGAGGGGCAGGGCGTTACTTCCGCAATCGCAGGGAGCAGAGTCTGCAGGGACTGGACTCCTGCCATTGCGGACCCTTTCACAGAGAGGAGGGCTCCGCACCCTCTCCCCGAGACGGCAGAGCCACCTTCTTCCAGGACATCAGCATCTGCTAGGAGTGGGGCCCCGGGGTCCTGGAGTTTGTGACGAGAGGGAAGTTCTGCAGCTCCCCCCAGTGGACCAATTCCCTTTAGGTTATGGGACCGGGAATCTCAAGTGTAGACTGTTGAAACTAGAGGGGACCATGGACCATGGCGATTACCTACAGATGAGGAAACCGAGACCCAGAGACTGAGGCCTCACAGCCAGTGTCGCAGACCCAGAACAAACATTTAAGTTTCCCAGTTCCCAGCTCAGAGAGCATTTCCTGGCCCGAAGGTGAACTCAAGGCAAATTCAGTGTTTCCTTCTGTCCCCTCTGAAAACTTTGATGAGTCATGATTTCTCCCTTGAGAGACAGCCAGAGGTCCGTTTCCCCCTGTCTCTTTCCCCACTGGACCTCTCTTTTTAGACTACATTGGGGAACGTGTGTGCGCGCACAATTGATTAGTGTTGGTTTAAATCTTTCTATTCCTCCTTTTCTCCCTCCTCCAAGTTTGCTTCCAGTGGTGCTTTGTGAAGCAGGTGCAACCTGCAAAGGTTTGAGAAAAGGATCTACACAATGAAGGTTGTTCCAGGAAAGCTTGAACCGATTGAGAGACAGGAGTGTGGGGTATTATATGCTATTTTTGCAATTGAGAATATGCTGATGTTTAAGGATCATCTTTAAAGGTACTACAGTTTTCATATATTTTCAGTTTGTCTGAAAGGAGGGCCATTTCTTAGTTCTTTTCCACTTATTTCCAAAACACCTTTCCTTATTGTTAGTTTAATTCTTTATTTCTTGCCCAGAGGACTCAGCAATCCTTGAGTAGTTAAATCTCATTGCTGCTGTGTTAACTCCTCTCCTTGGTTCATCTTAGGCCAATTTTGGGACAGCATCTTTTCTCTGATATCTTTATTCCACCCAAGTTCCTTAATAGTAGTCAGGTTATCAGAGGTCGAATGCCTGGGGTTGGTTGGTTGGTTTGCTTGGGAGGAAGTGATCATGATTCCAAATAGGAAAGGTAACTTTTTTTGCTTTTTTGGGTAGACTCCAGGGTTTACCTAGTGGATGAAATTCCTACGGGGCCAAAGTAGGAAGGGTGGAAGAGGTTAAATAATGTCAAATTAATATTTTGTTTCAGCCCTCCCTTCCATCTGTATGTCCGAAAGTGGTCTTTGTCATTTCAGAAGAGAGCTCGGTGTTCTCGGCCTTTTTTTCTCTGAGTGTTCTTTCCTGTTAATCAATTGAGCCTGAGGACGTGCTTTCCACTGTTGTCTCTCTCCTATTGTAGTTTTTGATCTTTGGAGCTGGATTGTTAATTTGCAGTTCTCCCAGATCATGGGAGTACTTTTTGAGGGAGATAATTCAGGAAGTGGCATCCCGTGCACATTCTCATCCCTGGATAAGTCATTTCCTGTGTTTCTGTAATTATTTTCTGTAGAGATATTATATTGTAAATAAGGTGGGAACACAGGACTTAACTCTTTAACTTTTCCCCAAGTTTGGTTGGTTCATAGACTCAATCAGGACTGGGGAAAAAAAGGCACATAGGAAATCTGTGCAATAAAAACATGTACTTCTCATTTCAGGAAGATGAAACAACAAAACCCTTAAAATGACATTAACACATAGTTTGATTAAAAGATCCCAAGTTCCAAGTTTTCCTAATTTCCCCCTTACTATAGGTAGAGTTAACACAAAAGCTTATTTTTTAATTGAAATAAAATAAAATATCCTTACAGAAAAGCAGACTTATCTTAAGCCTAATGAATTTTTGCAAATTGAACACATGTGGGTAGCTAGCATCTGGATCAAGACACAGATCATTACCAACACACTGGAAACATCTCTCATACTCTGTTCAAGTTACTACCTCCTGCTAAGGTAACCACTGTTCTGACTTCTAACAAATATGTTAGTTTTACATTTTTTTTTTTTTTTTTTCCTTTTTATCCTTTTTCGTGACTGGTAACGGGATCACAACCCTCGGTGTCGCGCCCGCACCGCGCTCAATCAGTGAGCGGACCAGTCTCTATATGGGATCCCAACCCTCGGCGGGAGCGCCACCGCGCTCCCAAGCACCACACCCTACCGAGTGTGCCACCGGGGTGGCCCAGTTTTACATGTTTTTAAAAATACTTTATGTAAATGGAATAATTTAATACGGGTCTGGCTTCTCTTGCACGGCACAACCTTTTAGTAGGTCAGATAATTTGGATACTACTTTAAAGATGATGGGAACAGTTTGGCTTGCAGAAAGAAATTAGTTGGTCAGGCATTACTTAATATGACAGAATTAAGGAAAAACACTAATGATACAGAAACCATATTTATATTTTGATGACAGTCTGATTAGGGAGAAAGAACAGACACTAGTGAAATACCTAGTGTGACACCAGTGCAGGTGACCAGGAAAACATTGCTCCTTCCCCCTTGACAACTCAGAGTGCATTTGACAATTCTCTGTGAGGGTCGACACTCCCACAACTAAAGAAGTGCCTGGTCTCAGTACTGAATTGACTTTGTTTTGCAGCTTTTAGCTAGTATTTTTCATTGTTCACCAGTATGCCAAGATAAAGGCAAAAATAATGTGGCTGCCCAGAGGAGTGGAATAGAATTTCTACGCTGTTAGAGAAAGGAATAGACTAGGAGAAATAGACTAGGAAACATGCAACTGTAATTAAACTGGTTCCACAAGCCACAGAGCATGGGATTCATTATTGTATAGTTACACCACACTTATACTATGTTTATTTAAGCAATAAATGATAAATGTAGGATACAATTATATATTTTATGTATGCCATATTTTTCAGTATAAATGACCAGTATAATATGAATAAAATAAATATAATAAATATATATGAATATATAAATGGATAAATGTAGGATACAATTATATATTTTATGTATGCCATATTTTTCAATATAAATGACCAGTATAATATGAATAAAATAAATATAATAAATATATATGAATATATAAATGTAGTATAAATATATGTATGATAAATGTAGTGTGAACAATACAAATATCTAGGCAAAGTATAAAAAAATCTATGTACATGTAAGAGCTGGGGAGAGTTCAAAGATAAATTAAACAGAACCCCAAAGCTTAGTGAAATTAGAATTTAGACAGAGAGATGAAACAGTGAAATAACTATAATGCAGTGTAGAAAGTAATGAATGTTAAAGGAGAGGTGTGTAGAGTAAAATATTTAACATTATCAGGTCCTTTTATGTACCAAGCACTGTGCTAAGCATGTGACATGTATTTTCCCATTTATTGTTCTACATTGTTGTGAACTATGCACAGTACTGTAATTACACCCATTTTACAGATCAGACAAGTGGAGACTAAGAAAGGATAAGGGAGGGCCTAACGTGAGTATTTGGAGTAGGCCTGGACGGTGAGGAAGATCTGAATTTGGAGGAAAAGAGGACAAAAGAAGGGAGCAGGGGAAACACCATCGAAGTAGACTCTAAGGCAATACGTAGGACAAACAGAAACAAGATTCCCATCATGTTCTGCTTTGGGGAAAAAAATCAGGGGACTTGTCTGTAAAACTGGAATCACGAAGGCTCTAAGTAGCTGAGGGCAGATCTGAGACGTAGAGAGCTGGTGGGGCCACCCTTGTCTGATGTGATCTTTTCAAGGCCAAGAACATGAATGACTGAACATTCCTTCAAGTGCAGCAAGCTTTGCTGAACTGCAGATGGGCAGATAGGGTCACAATGCAAGATCAGACCCTGTCCAGGGCTCCTTGATAAAGAGATCAGACTTTCTGAATACCAGTTATTTATGAAGTTTGGAGCCAGACCTATGAAGTTTCATTTCTAGGCCTGCTAAGTACTGTACACAGAAAACCAACCAGATGCCAGAGCTGTGTATGAATTCTTGTTATTCTTGTGCGTGAAGAAATGGATTAATGTTTTTCCAACCTTTTCAGCATGACCAATAGATTCCACTTCTGTCTGTAACTTGGCTGAGTCATTCATGGAGGTTTAAAAAAAAATTTTTTTTTTCAATAAATATGTTGTCATATTGGTTAAGGGCCTAGTCATTGTTGTGGACATTCATACTTCTGCAGTGATGTCAGTGAACATAATTGAACTTGTATAAAACTTCTGTCTACCAACAGCTAAAAATAGTTAACACTGGTCACTTTTAAGCAATAACTACACTGAAGCAAAGAAATCACTCAATTACACGTGTGATAGGGATACTTTAATATGCTTGAATGTTTGGTTTAAGTAGTGATGCATTTTATTTCTATAATCTTCTGTTTATTATACTTTTGAAAGGATTGTGATTTTAGCCTTGCAAATAGCTATTAATGTGGACTAAGTAGTTAGTTTTACAGACTAAATGACAAAGAATGCTCTATTCATTTGCCATATTTTAGTACCTATGTACCTCCTTGTGTGAGGATGGGTTGTTTTTGAAATAAAAATCTCCAGCCAGTTACTTTGCTTTTCTATTTCTGAAGAAGAAGCCTTTGTGTCTCAAACCATGGCCATGTGGTTCTCACTCTTTGCAATTCAGGTAATTAATTCAGCAGTGACATCATAGGGAATGTGTTCATTTTTCCATTTCAAATTCCTCTTCTCAGGATCTGATGGTTAACTCATATTAAGAACACATTTTTGAAAAACTCAGTTCTCAAAGACAGTTATGTGTAAATGTAAACTTTTCCCCCTTAAACATATAAGAGTGATATTTTATTCCAGGGAAGGTCATTCACCCTCTGGGATGAGGAAGATCTAAAATTGTCAGTCATTATGATCCTGATTCTGTTAGTTGATCAATTACTACTTATTGAGCACAATTGATTCATTGATATTTACTGAGTAAAAGGCACAGTAAAAGATGTGGTAGAAATGTGGCTTTGTATTATATAGTACTTATTTTTTATAAAGCTAAAAATGTTGAACTTTTTGGTCTTTATTACATCTATATTTTGGTTTTTATTTTACTTCAGCTGTTCAATTTTGTCTATACTTGCAACTGTTCTTTGTAGGTACTTGGGTAGGCAAAGAGTCCAAGTGCTTTTGTAACAGTGGCTTTTATGTTGTTTTGACTGTGACCCACTGCAGAATATATTTTTTGTCTTACGCAGGACACACCATATACACACAAATATGTAGACATGTATACCCACAAGTGACTGAAGTAAAAGAATACTTGACCATTAATATGTTCGATGCTGTCTGGTGGCTTCTGTTTTATTGTAGTTGGTTCTATTTTATTAAAAATGCTTTCTCTGTTGAATGATTGATTTCATGATCGCCAGTGGATTGCAACCCTGTTTGAAAAACACTGCTTTAGAAACAGTACTTTGTTAAACATAGATCTAGGAACATATAGCAAATTTATACCTAGACCGGGTCAATGCCTGAACTGAAGCATGTTTACTTTTACTAAACTTATGTTTGTCTTAAAAATCTTTATTGGTTCCAAGTTCATCTCATTTGGTGTGATTTCTTATTGCTGACCAAGGAGATCCCTTATTATCCCCCTCTCCACTGCCATTTTTGGTAGGAACAGAGTTTTCTGGGACTTTCTGTACTCACTGATGAGTTAGTGACTGAGGTAAAGTAAATGAAACACTTCTAGGTAATTACTACTAAAAGTAGTGACATTTAGTAAACTAGGAGGATATGAGAGTTATATAGGCGCACTGAAGTGTGGAAAGTGGATTCGAAGAGACATTATTGAACTTTTAATATTGCCCTCCAGCAATATTTTCCTGAAGCTTCTAAATTTCTTCCAGCAATCTGTACTCACTATCATTGTGTGCAAAGCTCTTGTTGCTGCTTCTCATTTTCAAGTTAGGATTGACTAACTAGGAATGAATTGCTGAATCGGGCTGGGCCATTCCTTTTTTCCCACCCTCTTCCCTTCCCTTTTCCCTTCCTCTTCCTTTCCTCTATGTCCGGTTCCTATTTACAACCTTATTTTGAATATCATAGCCAATAACTTAAATTTAAAATGGCACTGCCAGTTATTTCACCCCATAAACTCAGGAAATATCATTTCTATTTTTGAGAAAATTTTATAAAATACAAAAATAAAAAAAGTTAAAATGTGTATATCTGAAATTAGATAACTCAGGGTTTGAATCCAGATAAGACACAGTCAGAGCTTCTATTAGATGGGGTCCATAATGTTCATTATATTATCTCTTCTGAGTAGTCTTTGGAAGAATGGTCTTGAATCTCTGGAGAACACTAATTCTTCTTCATATTTTTATTTATTTTTATTTTTTATTTTTTTTTAAAGATGACCAGTAAGGGGATCTTAACCCTTGACTTGGTGTTGTCAGCACCACGTTCTCCCAAGTGAGCTAACCGGCCATCCCTATATAGGATCCGAACCCGTGACCTTGGTGTTATCAGCACCACGCTCTCCCGAGTGAGCCACAGGCAGGCCCTTTTCTTCATATTTTTAATTGGTATAACTCAGAAGAAAACTTCGATTTCGTCTTATTGGTGATTGTATTACTTAAATAACATCCCTACATCTTAGTGTTCAGAATAAATATTTTAATCCTCTTACAATTACCAAATTAGACCTTGGGAGTACCCAAGTGAGTAGGTTTATACATACTAGTTAGTAGATCTAACCTTCCTAAGTTTCTGCTCCACATCTCAATGATGAGGAATTAGCTCTATTTTGGGGTAACTTCTGTTGTAAATTCTGTGAATTTGTCAGTTTCAATGAATAAAGTTACGAAACCACAGAAATGATCAACTATACCTTGTGTGGGTTATTTTATCATAATATGGTACTCTCCAGTTTCAATTTAGGAAAATGATATTGTACACATCCAGTGCATTTCCTATATAATATCCTCCAGCTTCACAGGCACATGTTTGCACTTTCCTCTTGTTAAAATTGCAGACAAGAATAATTTTGATTTATTGGTGACATCTAATATAGCTGTGTTTATATTGTTGCCAATAAAATGACTTACATGATTGGTTTTTGTTTATACAATCTTTTCTGAGGAGTCAGTCACCTGTGTTAGGACAAGGTACATTCTGCTTATTAAAATGAACTCCTGGGATCTAAGAACATTCAGCTCTATCTGTCCTTGATTGAATTGCAAAATGTGCTTCACACTGCAGCCGTGCATGAGAATAACTTATATTATCTATCAATAGGCTTTTCATTTCTATATTCTTCTGGCTACAAAAGCTGTAACAAGAGAAACCCATGGGAATAGCATAGGCCTATTAACGATTAAGGCAGCAACGTTGGAAAGGCAGTGTTAATGAAATTATGCAATCATTAACCCAAAAGGAAAAAATAAAAAGAATCAATAAAAACTCTATTTTAGATGGCTTAGACATATATATAAGAAGCACTCTCAGGAGCAATTTGTTTGCTGACCAGTAATTTTGTGCCTCATTATCAGGTTTTCTATGCAGGGTAAGAAGTGCTTGCGGCATAAGGAATGGAAAATGTACAAAGACTAAATGTAGCCTAAGGAAATGAAATGATGTATGAAAATTAATAATTAACTGGCTCATCAGATGAATTATGACTCTAGATGAGTCTATTAATGATATTTACTAAGAAAGGGCCTTTGGCTGTAAATAGGCATTATGGAAGTTGTGTTTTTGAGATTTTCTTGTATGGATGAGTTAACATTGCTTTTCATTTGTTTAATCTTTTAATCCATGAGGAACAGGGCCTGGAGCCTTGGGTAGAAGGTAGAGTCATGATTTTATATTTTGATTAAAGGCATGCTTTTCCAAAAAACTAGTGGAATTATTAAATAGTTTCATGCCTTAGTTTCCTTAGGGGTTAAGTATTTCCTCTCTGACCTGATTTACAGGAGTGTATTTTCAGACTTCAAAAGTGGTCAAAAGGAAAGATTTATTAACTTTCGTGTTGACTCATATTAGCAGAATGATTTTCAGTGTGTGAACCAATGGAGTTTTAAAAATCTAAAAATGTCAGTATGTTAGATCCAAAATACCCTAAATTTATACTTTTGGATGCCCCTTTCTTTTTCTTTTTCTCATTTCTTTTTTGTTGTTGCTCTCAGTAGCCTGGGGTAGAGTAATTGGAGGGAGGACAGAGGAGAAAATGCTGGAGAATTTGATTAAGTTTTTCAGTAAAAAATGCTCTTCTGATGGAATCCTTTCAGAAAGGATTTCGATACTGATTAGTTATGATTTTACCTTTTCTGGCAAAGTGTAAATTTAATCCTAAAATTCCTTTTTTATGATTAGTGTTGCTTTTCAGCACGTTGCTGGAGGGTGAGCCTTCCTATCACCTCTTGCTTTGATGGAGCTGGCAGAGGTTGCTATTATCTTTGCTTTCGTATCTACCCAATCCCTCTGGTTTTAAGTGCCAAAGGTATAATGTTTACGTATTTATTTTTGATTACAGTAAATTAGTATTTTGGGTAATCTTTCTTATATAAGTAATCTGGAATAAAAAATTTTCAAGAGACCGTAGTGACTATAGCCAACCTCCGCAGCTTTCTATGGATGAAAAACTGTTAAGTCCAGAGAAGTTATAAATGACTTGCCAGAAGTAACAGTTGTCTTGGCTTTTTGAATGCTCTTTTCACTCTGACTCTATGAGGATGTGTCTTTCTTAAAAGTTAGCAGTTTATTCCTTTTTTGTTACCAAGTAGACTTAGATTCCTATCTTGATCATATGACCTAGCTAAAAGTATACAAAAATATTATGAGTAGACAAAATTGATTTTTGCATTCTGGTATCGAAGGCTTGAAAAATCTGTTGGCATAACTAATGTGAAAACTGGAAATATTAGGCTTCTTTTCACAAATAGTTTCTTTTATTTTTGTCCTGAGGCTGGTTTTGCTCAGCTCACATGCCATTGATCTATTGGTTTTTCTTTATGGCATTAATGACTTTAATTTCTGGCTGCTGCTTTTTTAGTAATAAAAGTTAAGTACATTTTGTTGTTGTTTTTACTTTCAACCTAAAAGCTATTTAAAACAGAAGTGCAGTTTATAAGAAAATAAAAATAAAATAAATATTCAGTCCAAGACATGCAGGTGTGAGTGCCTGATACTTAATTAAGTTCTCAGCACTTTAATTATTTTTCCTTCTTGCAAACTCACCTTCTTAATGATCAAGCCTAATGGTAAGTACCTACTTATGTGTATTTATCCAGATTTTTGATGAGAATTCCTGCTTGTATATGATCTTGCTGCCAAAAATGACTCCCTTATTTTAAAAAACCTGGAAATGGGCACAGTCTGCAAATCTGCAGACACTTGTCACTTGGACCATGGTCTTAATGACTCATATTTCCAGTCATGTTGGACAATTCTTCAGTTCCAAAAAATTGCCAATATGACATATTTCTTTTGCCTTTTTTATTTTTTGGTTGGTACTGAATAAGTGCTTTCTTTTTCAGGGTTAAGAGTCCTCAGAAAACAGTATTTTATCAATGAGTGGAGAATAGATGGCCAATTTTATCTGGCAAAGCATAGACATTAAATAATTGTTGCTCACAATCAACCAATGAATGAGTCAACAAACTGGACTGGTGACATACTTGAGTTCTGGACACAACAGAAAAGCACTGGAACTTTTCTAGTGTAAAAAAAAAAATCTTACAACCAATGTGATATCAGGATTTATTTATTATTGTTGTATAAACAAACTTAGATGATGTGGATTTGGATAACCTGGACTTATTTGTTCATTCATGGAGACCATAGTGGCAGGAGTGAGACCTGAATTAGAGAAATACTGTTGAGTGTTTCCTAGGACTAGATGGTAGCACAGTATTAAATGTCACAGACTGACAATAATTCTTAGTAAAATAGTGAAACAGAGAATTGGTAAAAATGAAGAAAACATCGCAGATTTTATATTGTTAATTATTTTTGAAGTTCCTCAATATAGACACACAAGCTAAATTTTGCAGAAGACATAGTGAGTGCCTGACTTTAAAATAAAATATTTTTGATCTTCTAAGATGATGAAAGAAAAAAAGAATTCTTCACAAAAAGGTTTCCCTGCTTGGTATCCTTTCCTTGATGATTTATGGAGTCATTCTTTTTGGTGTTGAGTTGAAAATATTTGTCCAAGACCTTGAGTGGATCACACAGAAGAAGTAGGAATCATCCAATTAAGGATATCTGGTCACTGCTGCTTTGCACTCAGTCCTCATTTCCTGTGTTTGTTCAGCTTTGGCTTCTTTCCATGACTATCGTGTCCATATAAAGGACAGGTTGTGACCATGTCTATCATACATTTAGAGTAGTGGCACTACCATGGCCCTTAGCCACCTCATTGCATACATTTTGGAGAGCTATTGGTCACAGGAGGGAGGGAGGGAAGGGCCTTCTTAAATGCTTTGAACTGTGGAGTACTGACATCACTATGTATGGGTGGATGATTATGTCCTGTGGTCATGTCAGTGCTTCTCTTGGTTCTTCCTCTGCTTCCTTGGTGGCACGAAGTTGTAGCAGTATGGTCCATTTATCATATGTCGTGCATGGTGAACATACTAGACCCCTTACCTTCAGAAGGGCTGTTCTTTCCTTCTCCGTTCCATAAGGTGTTCTGCACAGCCTTTTCCTTTCCTAGGATCTTAATGGGACGTTAGAGTATTGTGGTGTTGATTCTGTTTCCATCTCTATAACTCAGGATCAATATGGAACTAAGACTCTAATGCTGCGGTGAATATTTTTATATATGGATATATGAAAACTTTGCAATATTCTTAGGCCTAGTTTTTTATCTTTTGTAAATCTAGGGACTGTGAAAAGATTGCTGTTAGAGTGAAAATTAGAGATGCTTTAATGTCCTCAAAGTCTTATTTAGAGGCCATGTCTGCTTTGTGTTTGTTTACTGGAAACTTTGAAGCATTGGTCTCACAGCTCATGAAGGTGGTGATTTTGGATTTCCCAAAACCCACTGTAGCAAAAGTGAACTGTTATGGACAGATCCTCTAGAGAACAAAATAAGTTTCATTTTGCATGCTGGCCCCAGTAGATTGGTTGCAGTTGTCAAGAGCACTGTATCGAGAAGGGTAAAGTGGCAAACAAAACAGTGCAGTGATCCATAATCCATGTCTTCCGTGAATGCAGAAGAGCAGAGTGCCTGCCAGTGAGCCATGTATTTGATGTCCCTGTTCTATCTAAAAGGCCATTTTGCTAAGGGTGCTTCTTTCTTCCTGATATGAATGCTACACAGGTTGAAAACTCACTGTACCTTATTTTTGTTTTTACTTTTAAAAATGCCTGCATTTATTTTTTTAAACAGGCTTAGAACCTACACCATGGATAACTTATTGGACTTTGCCTGAAAGGAGTCATTAGTGCCACTGGATATTTGACCATCCTGGCCACAGGTTTTACAGAATGAATGGAAGGCCATGCAGCATGAGTCTCCACCGGACATCGGGAACCCCACAGGGGCCTGGGATGGTCGGTGGCCAACACATCCCCCCCATCCGAGCCCACTCGGGGACTCCTGGCCCCTCGTCCTGTGGAAGCACACCAAGTCCCGCTATTGGAAGCCTTGTTAACAGTCTCCATCTCAAGATGCCCTCGGGAGGAGGGATAGCTCCTCAGAACAGCATGGCTGAGAGCCCCATTCATCTGCCTGCCCTGAGCCCCAGGAGACAAGTGCTCACCAATGGGAAGCCACGATTCCAGGTCACCCAGGCTGGCAGCATGTCAGGGTCACACTCTTTAAAGCCAAAGCAGCAGGAGTTTGGAAGCCCTTTTCCTCTAAATCCTGGGAAAGGTAGGATTATATTTCTGGGATCTATTAAAAGTGGAAACTATTTTTTTCTCCCCATAGTCCCTTCTCTGCCAGCAAATTCTATATGAAAAATACATGATTTGATGTCAGGGTCAAAGTTGATGGTCTCCCAATGATACATAGCTTGCTCAGTAAGGGGGTGAGTATGTGTATGTGAGCCAGGGGACCACAGTGGTAATGCTGGACATGAGCATGTGACACTTCATGGGACTGTGAAATGGAGCGGAAGGTAAGATAGAAAGATCAGAAATAGGGAGATAGGGTGGGTGGTGGTGGCAGAAGGGCAGGAGCAGGTTTAGCAAGATCCTGCCCTCTGGACACATGTTGCTCTGCCCTGGCTCACTGGGGGCTGGATTCTGCAGGCCGTGGACAAGATAGTTGTCAGAACTGCCATGATGCCAATACTAGAAGAAAGGTGATGTATGGAAAGAAGGGATTCAAAAAGGGAGAAATTTTAATAACCAATAAAATGAGAAATCAGTGTGTACAAATGATAAGAAAAATTATTTTAAGAGCAAAACCTATAATTTTGCTAATACAGCTAGTAACAAGAGGGAAGCAAACTAGAAGAGAATAATGAAAAGATGTATTTTGTGCTTGTGGAGAACTAAAAAACCTGGTTACTTTGAAATGCAAAGATAATGTGCTTTTAATTCAGTAGTGTTTGAATGACTGTGTATTTTAAATTAAAGAATAATTGTTGGAAAATAACAAATTATTTGAATGACTTACTCTCTCTAGAAATTGATGTTGACTTAATGAGATTATTCACAGATGATGTGTGTACTTAGGCTAGAAAGAGCATGTATCCTATGTAAAATATAGCTTTGTTATGTAAAATAGCACAGTTATATATTCCTTACGGCATTTTTATCATTTAGTCTTAAATATTTATATTAAAAGCACTTACAACACCAAATAGAATTACTAGCAGCCTTCTGATAGCCACTCACCCAGTTAATTAAGGTGAATAATGATTTATATTAGGCAAGTAGCAAATAGTTGTTTGTTTTAGTTTCTGTGTAAAGAGCAGTTGGTATAAATGGACAGATTAAAAAAAACACTGTACATACATGTAGCTTTTTTATTTTCTTTCTCCTTTATTTATTTACTTTTGGTTTAGGTTTGGTTTTGAGTTGTTTTATTTCTTAAGTAAATACTCATATCTAGTATAAGTATAAGAAAAAGTTTCCCTGGGGGCTATCTCCAAAATAGTTCTGTCATTGCTGAGTTGCTATGTTCATGGGGTGGCAAGTGGCAAGTTAAATTCCTTACTGTCAAATTCAGGGGTTTGGATTTTCAAGTGCTGAGGCCCAGTAAAATCTTTCAGATCATGCTTGGCTAGTGAACTGTAGCTTGCTTTTATGTGTACCCATGTTTGCAATCCTGACTGAAAATAATAATGGTGATAATATTAATAACGTGCATTTATTATATTATAAGTTTGCATGCGTCAGGCTCTGTATTAAGTGCTTTCCAATGTGTAGTCTTGATTATTCCTCACAATAGCCCTGAGTTATATGCTATGGTTTATTTAACTGATAAGGGTACTAAGGTTTAGAAAGAATGAGTAACTTCAGGGTCACCAGACAGTAAGGAGTTTGGGAATATTATTTTGATGGTGACCAGAAGTAGCTATAATTATAATCATGGTTAAAAAAATGCTTCAGGTGCTTAAGGCATAGTGAACTCTCAGGGTCAGTACACCTTGGAATGCATGGAAAAAATAGTGCTGCTTCCTGATTTTCCCCTTTGTGGCTTTCTGGCTTCTTGCTCAGCTTCCTAGCATGCAGTGCCTGTCCTGGAACTATGTGGTTGGGGCATGCATGGGCAAGGATAAGGAGTCGAGGATACTGTATTATTATCACTGCTGGCCTTGCACCTTGGATGCCACCAATGGTCTGGATGGTGCCAGAAGTGGCTGAATGTGTCCCTTTCCAATCTCGGTTGACCATTCCTAAACTAAGCCAATAACTGGTGGAAAATGGTGATCTGGGACTGTTTGAATTTTGTCTGATAATTTACTTTAAAAAATTATTGAGCATATATTATGGGTGAGCCACTGTTTTGGAGATAAAATAGCCAATAAAACATAGTTCTTGCCCTTAAGGAGTTGGAGAATTCATACACGTAAATGAGCAGTTAAAATAAAGCACAGTATGGGCTCTGATAGGAATCCAATCAAAGTGATGTGGCATTATTTGAGAGGGGCTCCCGGCTTGTGCTGGGTAGGTGGATCTGGGAGGAGAGTAGAATATCAGACACACACCTGAAGGGTGAGGAGCTGGCCTTGCAGTCATGCAACGTATGTGTTGTGTGTGTGTGTGTGTGTGTGTGTGTGCATGGAGGGGGATGTCTGGAATTTATTTTGGTTGGGAGAAAAGCACACTGAAATCATGGTGCATTTCATGAACTTCCACCTGGTTCACGCAGGTGGGAGGTATGGAGATTGTGGTAAGAGAGGAGGTTGGAGAAGCCAGATGAAAGGTCATGAATGACATGCCAGTAGATAGATAGAGCTATCAAATGATAGATCCAAGGAGTTTGGATCTATCTTGAGAACACTGAAGGAACATGCAGCTCTGTGGGAGTATTAGTTGGGGTTCTCCAGAGAAACAGAGCTAAGAGGATATATTTGTATATGTGTGTGATATGTAGATACATATGTGTGTGTGGATATGCATATATGTATGCATGTATGTATATATGTATAAAGAGTAATGTAAACATAGAATTTAAAGATAATACAAATCTTTCCATGAATTTTTTGAAATCCCCTCATACTCTTTTTCTTTTAATTTATGTGTATTATTTTTTCAAACAGTTAATAAGTTGTTAGTACATACATGCCATTAAGTTGTTGACACCTCACTACTCAAATGCAACTGTTAGGTGTTTCTTTTGGCCCAGGGGCACCGTGGAAGAAGTGACTGAGACACTAAGCATGCCATGAACTAAGAACATTTGGAAATCTCTGTCATAGGAGTTTATTTTTCTCACACAAAGAGAAGGCTGGGGTGGGTGATTGCTGCTGGGAGTTGGTGGCTCTTTTATGTCAGGTTCGAGCTCACGGAGCTTTCTTTAGTTTTTCCTCTTGGTTGCACAATGGCTGCCTCATTCCAGCTCCAGCAATAGAGTCTGCCTTCCAAGAAGAATGAAGAGGAATGGAGAAGGGCAAAAGGCAAAAAGAAAAAAAGGACAACTCCCCCCAATCTGTTCCCTTTAAGATGGCTTTCTCAGGAGCCCCACCCAGCTATTCCCGCTTAAGTTAATTATTACATAACTTATTTCTTAAATAAAATTCATTCTTTGGTACTGAATTTATCTTTTTTTTTAAATAAAGCTTGATCTTTCCTTATATTATTTTGTATGATGTTCTATTATATTATATTTTGCTTTTTGGCATTTTGCCACCTTTATCTCTCTCAAGTAAGTGGAACCACTTGTAAGTAAGTTGCAAACGTTGTGACATTTTACCCCCAAATTCCTAAGCAAATCTCTTTCATGCCACACTACTAAAATATATTAATCATAACCAAGGAATTTAACTTTGATAAAAGAATATTATTTATATAATTATATCTTAACATATAGTACATATTCAAATTAATTGTGTTATTATTTTGTTTTAATTTTATGTTATTTATAATATGTTATTGTTTCCTTTCCCCGCTTATTATCCAAATGTCCTTTATAGATATTTTTTTCTTTAGACCAGGATCTAATTGAAGATCATGCACGACATTTGGTTGTCATAACTCTGTATTATTTATATAATTATATCTTAACATATAGTACATATTCAAATTAATTTTGTTATTATTTTGTTTTAATTTTATGTTATTTATAATATGTTATTGTTTCCTTTCCCCGCTTATTATCCAAATGTCCTTTATAGATATTTTTTTTCTTTAGACCAGGATCTAATTGAAGATCATGCACGACATTTGGTTGTCATAACTCTTTAGTCTCTTTTAATCTAGAACAGCCCTCTTCCCCTGCCTTTTCTTCGTGTTTCATGACAAAATATGTTGATATTTTTCAAGAGTTCAGGTCAGTCGTCTTGTTCCACAGTCTGGTTTGTCTCATCATTTCTTCATGTTTGGAATCAGGTCAAACATTTTTGGCAAGAGTACTACCTGGGTGATTTGTGCCCTACTCATTGCACTGCACCAGAAAGCCCTGAATGTGAAGTACACTTTCCCTTTCAAAATTAATAAATAATCTTAAGGGAATATTTTGTTCTCCAGCAACCTTTCACAGCATCCATTGAAGATCCTTGTCTGAATCAGTGAATGCATTGATTGCAGAACAGTGATTTTCTGACTGTCATTCCTTCTGTGTTTATTGGCTGGTATTCTTCTGGAAAGAGAAGCTTCTCTACCCTCTCTTTTTGAGAATCACTGTAGCTTGTAGATTTTTAAAAAAATTTTTCTGTACTCAAGTTCATTACCGTTATCCTTTCTGATGCTCAGATTGTCCCTAATTTGGCCAGTGAGAGCCCCTTGAAGTTAGTTCCTGCGTCCTTTTGACATGTTCCTGTTAAGTCCTTCCTTGCTCACAGGCATAGCAATATGTTCTGGGCTCACTCATGCTTCCCTACCCCAGCCCTGAAGTCATCCATTTTCTCAAAAAGCTCAAGTCCCTTTAGTGGGGAATGATATTTGGAAAACTGGGTAAAAGAGTGTTCTGGTTGACTCTGGGATGTCACTGCTTCTAAACCCTTTCTGTGGGCAGAGTTAGGAAATATCTTGGAAGAAGACGATGACTTCCAGTTAAAATACCACATTACAGTGTTATTGAGCCCCTTAGTGTCAGCTCTTCCTCACACTTCCCCAGTGCACACTCGTCAGTGAGAACCTGGTTCTCAGAAACATCAGTGTATTTTTGTTTGTTTGTCCTACAGAAAGAAAAGAGTTACTTTTTGCTTTACATTCCTAAGATAGAAATTAGTTTTAAAATTGATGGCTTACTACATGGAATGCAGGGATAAGAGTGTTCCTATTTATCTGAGCCACTGAGTGAACAATCTGCAGTTGGCAACTTAATGGCCTTGCTAGGATTTGTGAGGGAAGGATCCCAGTTACATTGTACCAATAATAGCATTTTCCTTTACTTCCTGCTCCAACAGTTACTCATTGTAATTAGACTGGTAGAAATGCGTTTTTCAAAGCATCTGGGAAATCAGTTTTATGATTCCCACTTTGAGCACATTTGACACAACTATTTAAATATTTAAGACAATTCTACATTTGCAGTACCCAGAGGACTATATAATTGGGAAGATTTTCATTATAAAGGTTTTTATTTTACTTCTGGGCCTCTGACATTTCTTGTTGGGTTCTGCTGTCCTTGGAGACAAAGGGAGTTAGTTATTCATTAGCGTTTGTGAGTTATTCATTATTGTTGGTCAGAAAAAAAAAAACCCAGAATAATATCAACAAAGGACACCAAACTAATTGGGATTAAAAAACTCTTTTGTGTCACTTAAGTCTGGTGTCTCTTGTAAAGATCTGTTTAAGAAAAATAATGTATTGTGTGAACTGGGAGGTCTAAAAATTAATGCACTTTAAATAATATATCAAGTTTTAATTTTTATTGTTTGTGGTTGGCTAATTCAATTGGCTATAATCTGGAGTTTAGGTTAGAGCTTGATTCTTCAGTGGGTCAGCTAGCTTCTTGTTTTTCTCCCATGCCATGTGATAAATTTTAAAATACTGCTACTGATTTAAAATGTTTCTTTCCTTTATCTCTCCTTCACTTATGTTTATACCTGGAAAAACAACAGACAGTGAAAAACGTCTGCTAACACCAGTGTGTGCACCATACTGAATGTAGTCTTGTTAGAACTGGGGAAAGAATAGCAATTGGGCTCCCACATTTTTGAAGAGATACAGTGAATATATGAGCTAAAGAAAGTTAGGGAAAAATACTTGGTTACTCTTTTTCACTTCTACTTTTTAATCATTTATATTTCCTTGCACTTCCAATGTGGCTTCCTGTAGAATTAGAGCAAATAAAGTTAATATTCCATAAAAGGTTCCAAAAATAACCAAACCAGCCAGAAACCAAAGGCATTATTCCAGTTGAGGTAGCCAGAGTTTTCATTTCGTCTCGCCAAAAGGCAGGTGAAACACAATGTTTACTTTTGTTTACTCTCTGGGCTGCACAGGTCCACTTTGTGTGATTTATTGATGCTGGGTATAAATCAAATTGATGACGGATTTCCAACTATTACTGAATGGAGACATGATTTGTTCCAGTTATAAAAGCAGTTTGTCAGTCTCATAACATTCCACCTTTCAAAGAATATACTACATTAACCCCCCCACCCCAAACACTATAGAACATGAAGCTGAAATGTAACATCCACCTATAGCATTCTCTAAGGCTGTTAAACAGGACCAGCCTTGGACTTGTACAGTACTTTGTAGTTTGCAAACATTCATATTGATTATTCTATGTGGTTTGATCCAATGCTCGGTCCAGTGAGGCAGGGCCAGTGTGATTGGTGCTATTTTAGGGATGAAGAGACTGAGGCTCAGTTTGCTGGTCGATCTCATTCTTTGTGTGCTGTGTGGGTTTACATCAAACAGGACTCCACTGTCTGATATCTCCTGCTATAGGAGAAATCTTGCCCCTTCCTCCATTGGAGTTTGAGGTTGCTGCCATTTCTGAAAAAGTATACTTTTTAAAACTCAAACCATTCGACTGTCATTTCTATCCATGAGCTGATGAAATGGATCTTTGCTCCTCTTCTGGAAAATTTTACTTGATGGTTTTCAACGATTGGCCCCTCTGAACTCAGAGAGCACTGTCCACCTGGGCAGGGGTCAGGGCCTCTATGTTCTTGCCACCTGAGTGACATAAATATACGCACAAGTGCCTTTCCATGCCTCTGTCTGTGTGAAGTCTTTAGAGGGAAGCAGGTGGTTATCACGAATAGATTTGCTACTTCTGACTCATCACATTTAAAAGACACAGTGGATGATGACTTGTATCTACTACCTGTTGTCATGGCTGCATTGTATGAATAACAAAAGAAGTAGAAGGTCTGTCATTGACTCTGAGATAATAAACAAGTTAAAAAAGCGGTGGAGGACCTTGCTGCTCAGGTATAGTCTGAGGACCTGCAGTTTTAGCATCCTCCGGGAGCTGGTCAGAAATGCACAGTCTCAGGGTCACCCCAGACCTACTAATTCACAATGTGCATTTTAACAAGATCCCCAGGTGATTCATGTACACAGGCTGGCTTCATGGCTGCGTGAGTACAGGTCCCATACTCAGAAGGGGTGGCCTGCCCTTGGAGTTTAATGTTCTGTGGTCACCGTGTTGACATTCTTAATAATTTTATCTTTGAATCTGTGTTTAGTATGTGAAGTTTGATGGGACACTGGAGCATGCTTGGGGTCTCAGTTCATGCATGGTCCTGCTTCCTGCCAGGATGGGCCATGGGCTCTTTCCCTCCCCCACCTGGGGATCTCTGCTGCTCTCTGTTCCCAGCAGGGACCTGAGCATGGATGTGAGGAGGTCAGGATGGGGTGTGTGTGTCCATGTGCCCAATTGAGGGTGAGGCTCTGGGCACCTTTGATGGTCTTCACTTGCTCTACATGTATCCCTGTGCAGAAGGAGCCCAGAGTTAAATAGCTAGTTAAAAAACACCCCAACAATTCAAGAGAGAGACCTGAGAAGAAAAGAGAAAGCTTTTTTCTCACTTTTTGAACAAGAGACCCAGCATTTTCATTTTGCACTAATCCCCATAAATTACGTAGTTGTCCTTGCAAATGCATGCTGAGATTTGAGAAGCACTGCTGTAGGAGAAAGAGCATGGACTCTGGATGAAGAAGACCCACCCTGCAGTTCAGGCTTTCCTGGTGTGTGACTTTATTTATTTATTTATTTTTTTCCTTTTTGTCTTTTTTCCGTGTCCGGCAACGGATCGCAACCCTCAGTGTCGCGCCCGTACCGACCGGGACCGGCAATGGGATCGCAACCCTTGGTGCCACACCCGCACCTCGCTCAGCCAGTGAGCAGGAACCGGTCTGTATGTGGGATCCGAACCCTCAGCGGGAGCGTCGCCACGCTCCCAAGCGGCGCACTGTAGCAGTGCGCCACCGGGCCGGGCCCCTGGTGTGTGACTTTAGCAAGCCACTTGGCCCCCCTGCCTCAGTTTCCTCATCTGTAAAATGGCAGTAATGTCTTACCCTCATTTCTAAGCAGTCAGGGTCTAGGCAAAGGGCTGACCCGGCCACGTGTCCTTCAGCAAGAACATGTCCATGGCATCTCTCATCTTTGGCTTTGGTTTCATGAGACTTATAAACAAAGCTGGACATTATGGCCTGAGAGTGGGATGGAATTGGAGGGCAGGGTTCAGAATGGGACAGGAAGGTCAGAAATCAGGTCTTCAAGTCCATGGGAGTGGATGGATAGTGAGAGTCAAGAAGCTGAGGAAGGCAGGGATTGGGGACCTTGGGAAGGGAGGAGGTGAGCTTCAGGGAACCTCTGAGCTACGAGGACTTTCCAGGTAGTCACCCACTTACGTGGAAATCTCTGGTGCGTGTAAGATGGTGGAACAGATAATGGCATTTGCTTTTGAGGGTGAAATTAGATGATGAATGCAAAAGTGTCTTTTAGACTGAAATACCAGAGGTGTGTAAAGTATTGTCATTCCTTGATTACTGATCAGTGTGGGCAGTATGGATCTCCAAAACCACAGCAGCTGCTGCCGTACAAGTGGGCCTCCCTCTGCTGCCCACTTCATTCATGTGACTTGTCCCTTGAAATAAAGGCCTACTGCTTAGTCATAACTCCCAAGTCTCGGCAGTATGAAAGCTACTCGATGCATGCATTTAGAACCCTAAAAGCTCCATATTTTCACAGTTTGCTTCAAAAACTAGAGAGAAAAAAATCTAAAGCACAATAAACAAGCATTGGGGTGAAATAAAATATTTTGAAAGTTTATCTCCTTCTAAAGATTTTGCTTTATTTAGGTAGGGTGAGCATATAATCCAAAGTTAGACACATGCAGGAGTGAAATGGGGTCCTATTAATAATTATGCCCAGGACTGTCCCGTATGAACTGGAATGTCGGTTCGCCCTACATTTAGGGAAAAGTTTGATTGCTTTTAGATTCAAAATCTTACTCAACTGCCTTCAGGTGAAGTAGGTCAATCTATTTGACAGAATTAGCTTCATATAAATTAATAGCAAAATTACTTTTTGGTGCCAGTGAGTGATTATTAGTATATTACTATGTGGAACACATAAATTTTTGGTGTTTCTAAGGTTGAAAATAAACTAGCTAGCAATTATTTACTACTATGTTCTAGAACTTTGCTTAACTTTTGCATATCTTAATTTAATCCTCCATAGCCCTAGGAAGTATCCTATTGAAAACATGAGAAAAGAGAGGCTTGGAAAGATTAAGAAACTTTCCCAAGAATGCCCAGCAGAAGAGCTGGGTATTTTAACCCATGTCTCACTAACTCCAGAGCCCTAGATATCTCCATAGGATGTTTTGTTCTTTTGGCACAGGATTTGCCTCAAAAGGTTAGGGTCTTGGTGATTGAGAGTAATTTCTTGAAAGATACATTATGTCTACCAGAATTTCTACTGTGTGTGGTGGTGTAATCAAATATATTTATTTGAAAATATATTTATTCTCAAATATATTTATTTGAAAAGAACAGCAAGCTGAAGCAGAGAAACCGCTGCCAAGTAAATTTTTGCAGGTGTTTGTGTTGATTTGTGTTAAAAGTACCCCTGGTTACTTGCTTAAAATAGTGGGTTTGGTACAGTCAGGTCGGCAATAAAAAGTGAAAAGGAAAGATAAAGTCATGGTCAACTGTTTGAACCCTTAGTCTGGGCCAGCTGTTGCACAGAGCAGAGCTGCTCAGCCACCTAATGAGGGCACAACCTGCAAGGCCCTCTGTGATCGCCCTGGAGCTCATTTTCTCTTTAATTCTCATACAAATCCCATGTATCATTAGATTAAAAAAACTGAGGCTTGAAGAGATGAAGGAACTTAGCAGCGGTCACATGGCTAGTATGTGGCAAAGCTGGGAATTGAATCCAGGTTACTCCTACCCCACGACCTTGAATCTTAACCATCCTACCATATACTGTTGGGAAGAGTCAGGGAGCCTTGTTCCTGGTAGCATTATCGTGAGCAGAGCTGGAGACCAGTGCTTTCTACCGCAACACACTGATTCCCCAAGTACCTTATTCAGGACTCTTTTGGTTGTGGGTACCTAAAACCCTCTGTTCTTTCTTTTTTTTTTTTTTTTCCTTTTTGTCTTTTTTTTTCGTGACCGGCAACGGATCGCAACCTTCAGTGTCACGCCCGTACCGGACCGG
>NW_007728116.1:230259-239139 GCF_000696425.1 Galeopterus variegatus | reverse complement strand
AGCCAGTGAGCAGCCGGTCTGTATGTGGGATCCGAACCCTCGGCGGGAGCGCCGCCGCGCTTCCCAAGCGGCGCACTGTAGCAGTGCGCCACCGGGCCTGCCCCTCTGTTCTATCTTATGTAAAAGGGATTTGTTATAAGGAATCGGGTGTTTTATGGCACCCAAGAGGAGGACATACAACCAGATCTTTTGAAAGAACATGATACTTCTCATGCTCCTTCTGCCTGGGCGACTGAGGTCAACACACTTCTCCTTATACATCACTTTATTCTTCTCACTGCAGACTGCTCTTCTCAGTTTTTTAGTATACATACTAGTCAGGGGTCTCCAGAGAAACAGAACCAATAACAGATCTCTCTGTCTATCTATCAACTACTATTATGAGGAATTGGCTAACACAATTATGGAACCTGAGAAGTCCTATGACCTGCAGTCGAAAAGCTGGGGACCCAGGAGCACTGTTGGTATGTTCTAGTCTGAGTCTGAAGGCAGGAGAAGACCAGTGTTCCAGCTCAAAGACAGTCAGGCAGAGAGAGTGAATTCTTGGGTTAAAAAAGATTTGACTTCTGTCTATGGCCAGACTCTATTCTTGGTTTGTATGCTTTTGTGAAGCAAGCTGCCATGTTGGAGAGGCCCATGTGGCAAGTAGCTGAGGCTGGCCTCTGGCCAACAGGCAGAGGAACTGGGGGCTCAGTCCAGTAGCCTTTGGGAAACTGAAATCTGCCAACAACCGTGTGAGCCTGGAAGCAGAGGCTTCCCCATTTGAGCCTTCAGATGAGACTCTAGCTTGAGCAGACACCTTGATCGTAGCCTGTGAGAGACACTGAAACAGAGGACCCACCTGAGCCACTCACATTCCTGACCACAGAAACTGAGATCATAAATGTGTATTATTTTAAGCCACTAAATTTGTGGTGATTTGTTATGTAGCAGTAGATAACTAATACAATTATTGTCTGGGCTTTCCTCTCTTTTAAGATGCACTAGAAAGTTAGGCAAAATCTAGAAGTAGGAAGGCAGGAATTAATTTCCATCGAGGGCCTATGATATGCCACACAGGGTATTGGCTTTAAGATTCAGCAGACCCGACTTGCCAGGTCTTCTTTGTTACCTCTGTTTTAGAAATGTGGAAGCCAACATTCAGAGAAGTGAAACTGTTTGCCCAAGTTCAAATGGCTAGTAAGAGGCAGAGCCAGGTTTGAGTGCAGGTCTCTTTACCCAGTGCTCCTGCTCCTTCCATGCATTCAGCTAATTCCTATGACCCCCTGCAAACACTGGTGTGGCATTTTTGCCAAGAAAAAAGGATTAAAGGAAGACACTTGATGGTTATGCATTCATCAAGCTCCTCCTGTGGGCTGTTGCAAGGCCTAACTTCCCCCAGTGGTGTGCACCCACCAGATTTCTTTTGCTCCTCCTTTCCTGCCCTCCACCTATACAGGTGTTTCACAGCCCGGCTCCTCCTGTGGGCTCTTGCAAGGCCTAACTTCCCCCAGTGGTGTGTGCCCACCAGATTTCTTTTGCTCCTCCTTTCCTGCCCTCCACCTATACAGGTGTTTCACAGCCCTATTTCTTTTTTTTTTGCCCTTTTTACTGTTTTCAAACAAAATTAATAGTATTATCTACCTATTACTCATAATTTTCAAAAATCAATATAATTTTCTAACTGAAGTCCAAGGGAACTACAAAGGCAATAAATAAATAACATGCACTTAAATATGAAAATTTCCAGCACAATTACACTAGAAGATATAAAAAAGTAGTCAGATAAGCTTGCAGCTACATGTGGAATTAGCTAACATTCTAACGATTCAGGCAGGTTGTATTGGTGTCTCAGACATCTAGTTGCTTTGCTTTCAATGATATAATTTATGAAATGGGTAATATTTCATAATGTTTCTGTCAAAACAATGATCAACCTTCTCTTGAGTTGCACTGTAACTTCATTGTAGATAATTTAGCATAAATAAGGATCATGAAATAAAATGGATTTAGATTCTAAACTCATATCATGACCGATGGGACTGGTCTTGTCACACAATATGTGCAGAGGACATGGAATACATATGGGTAGTATGGAGTATGTTTATGTTTTACATTGACGACAGGCTCAGGAGAAGATCTCATATCTCAAGTGGAAGAATTGAAATTATACATTAAGGGCCGAGCCCGTGGCCCACTCGGAGAGTGCGGTGCTGGGAGTGCAGCAGCGCTCCCGCCGCGGGTTCGGATCCTATATAGGGATGATTGGTGTGCTCAAAGCGCTCACTGCCTGAGCGCGGTGCGGCCGGTCTCAAAAAAGGACAAAAAAAAAAAAAGAAATTATACATTAATAAGAGCTCCCTTTGAGTGACACAAGGACATTTTTAACATGTTTCAGGTGAAGGATTCGAGTTACCTTCTCTGTTGATTTGAATGACGGGGTGATCTGCATTGTGTGAGAAAGCTTGGACTAAATCCCTGGGTAATGGTGTACCAGCCAGGGTCCAGTCAGAAAAAGAGAACCCACTCCAGTTACTTTTTTGTTCAGCATTGATGTACTGTAGTAGAAATAGTGGCTTGGGGATTAGAAGAATAGCCTCCAAACCTAGGTCTTGCACTTTCTTTGAGATTTTAAGAGAGTAACCTAAGCAGTCTGGGCTCTTTGTGACATGAGGAAGTCAAGTGAAATGATTTAAGAGATACCTTTCTAGATATCGTTTTATAATTCGTGAGAGCCTGGGACTGGGAGCTAGAGATGAATAATGCCTGACCTGAAGCATGAGTTAGCAGTCAACGTTTCCTACCATGTGCCAGACATAGACCTGGTGGTGGTAGTGCTAAGTAGCTAGGAATTGTCAAGGACAAAGAGATTAAAGACTTGTTTTATTCAGATATTTGGGCACTGTGGGGCTGGTTGTTGTTTTATTTTTTGTTTTTTGCTGAATTTCCATTTTTCTGCATCCAGAAATTAATCTTGCCAGGAACTGGCAAAGCACTACTTAGAAGTCATTTCACTTCTGGAGATTTAGCCAAGAGAGGATGGTCCTTTCTGCCAGCTGCACTTGCTCCTGAGGGGCTGTCTACACCCCCAATAAATAGATGGCCTATCTGTAGACTCATCTTTGATCTGAAGACTGGAGACCTGGAGTCCAGAGATCAGAAAATGCTTGGGAACTAGAAAAGTCTAGCGAAAACATTCCCAGATTAGAAGAAGGGGGATGAGTTTTGTTAGCTTAAAAAATCTATCGTAATGTTACAGAGGGAACATGGGTGTGTGGGGAGTGGGTGTATATGTGGGTGACAGCTTTTCTCTTATTCTCCAAGTGATGACACTCCCCTTTACCCTCAGGCATTCTCCTTTTTTCTGTTCCTCCTCACACCCACATTTTCTAAAGCCTCGATTTTTATGAAAGAATTGAGTCCTTGAAGCTTTTACAGCATGTAGAACTGATCAGCAGTTCTGTAAAATGTATGGGTTTATTTAGAATCCAAACAGATTTCAAGTTAGGTTCTGAGAGTTGCCAGATGTCACAATTGATGTCGTTTTCAGTAAATTTAGAACAAAAGAATTGTTTTGGCTCATGTTTAGTAGTAAAGTTGAATGCAGATACAGAGTTTGTTTTCCAAATAATTCTTTCCAATCCTTGAATTGCATTAGGGTATTTTTGACTATTTATCATAGTTTGCAGTGGAATAACTATGCATCACAATCATAGTGGATGATACTCCTCCCATACCCAATGAAGAACCATGAGGTTGATAAGGAGTGTGTGTGTGTGTGTGTGTGTCTGTGTGTGTGTGTCTGTGTGTGTGTGTGTACAGTGTAGGCCTGCATCTGTGTAAGCTAGATAGCATGGGCAGTAAGAACAGTGGTACCTCGATAAGGTGCACAGATGGTATGTTCCTAATTTATATTACAGTAGAAGAAAGAAAGAAAGTCACTGTGGCGTCTCTAAACTTGTAGTGCCTGTTCTTAGGTCTTGAGCTAGTTCAGAATTGATCTGGAGGGTCCCAGAAAATTTTCTTCGAGCTGTTTCAAGCTGTGAGAAGGGTCCATCTGAGGTCCTCCGTCTTCCACAGTCATTTACTGGAAGTTTGAAGTAGGGAGTTGGTTTGATTCTTTCTACATATGCCAGGCAGTTGATTTTCCTGGTGACAGATAAGTTAAGAACAAGGGTGAATGCATTTTACTAAAATATTCTGCTTTGGTTGACTCCAGGTTGTGAACTTGTTACCTCTAGTAGTTCTTTTTAAATTTATAATCTTTAGAGGGGGAATTCATCATGTGGGTAATGTGGGTGGTGAAGTGGCATGACGAGTGTCTCACTTGATGCCAGTCTGCCACCCTAACGTGGCTCTGTGTGCATGTTTCTGCACTGGTCTGTGGCCTCCTCTCCACTGAACTATTCATGTATTTGGATAAAAGAGTTCTTGCAGTTTAATGTAGAAATCAAATTTCAAGCAACATAAATGACAACCTTTTCTTTTTTCTGTGTTAGGAGGTAGAATTGATATATTAGAGGTCATTCTAGCTCAATCACTTCATTTTCCAGAAAATGACATAAAGAAAGGTAATAGCAGACTGGTAAAGGGTATAGACCAGGAGTGATGGATCTGAGATTGAATCCCAACTCTGCCCCTGATCAGCTGTGAGACCTTGAGCAATTGACTTACCCTCTGTAATGCATAATATGTGTACCTACATCATAGACACTTAAAAAATTAAATAAGGCAACACATGTTTAGAATTTTAGCATAATGCCTGGTACATAAGAAATGCTGATTTAAGTAGCATATTGTGAGTTTAGCACAATAAACAACAGACTCTATACCAAATAACCAGGTCTTTGTGCCCAAAGTATTTTCCCTGTCATCCGTCACTAGATATAAACTCCATAAAGGCAGAAGATAGTTATTTCACTGAGTATTTGAGAGCCCAGTGTGTGCCCGTGTGAACAAGACAAAGTAACTACAGTCACCTTGTGTTCTAATGGGAGCAGCAATCAATGAGTAAATACCCGAGATGTAATTTCATGGGGTAATAAGTGCTATAGGGAGAAGCAAAGCAGACTAACGGGGTTAAGAGGAAGGGGGAGAATATTTTAGAAAGGGTGTTTGGGGGTCTTCCCTGATTCAAGTTAAGAGTGAGCCATCTGAAAACCTAAAAAGAGTGTACCTGGAAGAGAAAAAAGCAAGTGAATAGGTCATGCCTCGATTCAGGTACAGCCAGATCATTTATGTTCTTTCAAACCGAGGTAGGGATTTCAGAGATTTCAAGTGGGATGGGAATTCTTTGAAGCGTCTTGAGATTGACATGCTGTAACTTGCATTTTTAAAAAAGATGTCTGGTTACAATGTTCAGAATAGATTGGTTGAGAGGGCAAGAGTGGAAAACCAGTTAAGTTATTGCAGCAGCTCTGGTGAGGTAGATGGTGGCTTGGACTGGGGTGGTAGTGGTGGATGGTTTAGATTTGGGATAGGTTTTGAAGGTAGAACCAGTGGGACTTGCTGAGGATTGGTTGTGGGGCAATAAGAAACAGAAGAATCAAGGAAAGCTTCTAGGTGTTTTGCCTTAGTGCACCTTTCCTGAGATGGAGAAATCTGGGGTTGTGGGTCAGAGATCAGGTTTCTGTTTTGAATATATTTGGGATACGTATTAGTCCTTCAGTAGGAGATGTTGAGTACATAGTTGGATATACAGTCTGGAGCTCTGGAGTGAAGTGGGAGCTAGAGATAGAAATGTGGGATTTAACAGCATAGAGATGATATTTGTTGTCATGAGACTACAAGAGACCACCCAAAGAGAATGTGAGGGTGGAGAAAATGGCCAAGAACTGAGCCATGGTTGCAATCAGCAATGGAGGCTGAAAGAGGAAAACCTAAAAAGATGCAACCAATAAGGTGGGAGGAAAACCAGGGTAGAGAGTGTCTCATGAGCCAAGCGAACAAAGTGTTTCAAGAAGTTAGGAGTGTTCAGCTAGGTCAGATGTTGTTAACAGGTCGAATTAGATGAGACCATAAAATTCTCTATCGAATTGGGGAAGATGACAGTTACTGCTGCCCTTGACAAGAAGACAAAGGCCATGTGTGACTGGCCCATTCACCACTGTGTCCCTTGTGACATACACAGTGTTTGGAACATGATAGAAACTTAAAAAACCATCTGTAGAATGAATGGATGAATGAATGAATGAATTGACAAGCTTGACTTTCCTTCTTTTTTTTTGGTCTCAGTGCGATCTTTGAATGTCTTTTACTTTATTTTCAGTCTACCAAAGATAAAATCATATGCTTAAGAATAAAACGTACACGTGGTACCTGCTTTCTCTCAGTTAGGAGTCTACGGTAGGGTCAACATTTATCTCACATGTCAATTAATGACAAATATGGAAACCATCATACTTATAAACAATGTCTTACATTATACCATAGGGTGAAGTAGTTAAAAAAAAATAGTGATGTAATCCATTAACACTGCTCCCAGTGTCCTCCCTGTCCCAGAATCTGCAGAGTCTCTCTGTGAGCCACCCAGCAGTTTATCACTTACCCAAAGGCTACTGTGAATTGAATGGAGAACACTTTTAATAGGACAGGTCAGAGGTTACCTCAGGGGTCAAGCCCAGGGCAATTTCAGTCTGGACTATATAGGTCTTTTTTTCTTACTGTGAGATGTAAACCAGTAAGGACACTCTTAATTGGTTGCATTGGGAAGAGTCTAGCCTTGCAGTTTCCCAAACTGTTCTCTGAGTCACCCTGGGGTTCCACAGTGAATTCAAAGAAAGGTTGTGAGATATTTTAATTTTTTTGAAGCAAATGCAGAAATAATTTGCATCTGTCAGTACCATGTGAACTGCTGGCTTAAGGTAGCTCATAGTTTCAATGTTAGATCACTGCATTCCTTTCAATGATGTCATATCTTTGTAAAGCTGGGCTTTTAGGGTTTGCTGTGATAAAAAGCCAGTACCGTGTAAAAATCAATGTGGAACAGGAAATGGGGTGGCAGAGTCCTATCTAACTCCAAAGTTTGGGAAGCTGTGCAGTGCATAGCACCATACACATTTCATTAAAAGTAGTGGTTATTTAAAAATGAAAGAAAAATATCACTTTTCTCTCAACTTTCTTGTTATTTTTTCAAGTGGCTACTGACTTGTTAGGAGATAAGTACTTATTTAGTTGTTTAGATCTACCTATTTAACACATGGAACTGTTGGGTATTTATCTTGGCCTAGAGGTGCCATGAAAAAAATTATTGAGACACCAGAGCATCATGAACCGAGAAACTTTGAGAACCTCTGGTTTAGCCTCTTAGGCATCCAGTAAAGGAAAGAGGAGGGCAGGGACCCATCCTGCTGCCCTCTCCAGCTTGGGCTCCTTGCCGCCCTGCAGCTTTCCCAAATCCACACCCCTCAGCACTCTGGTGTTCCTGTGAGCGATTAGGTGAATTTGCAAAAATCACAGGTATTAATGAGTAATGCAGTTTCTCTCAAATGAGTATTCTTACGTTATAGCTTGCCGGCGGCCCCTAGTAACAAATGGCTAGTGTTTCCTCCCGTCCAGGAGAGAGTCAAAGAGTTTTCTGTCTTCTTTTCCTTTTTCTCCTCCTTGAACCACTGCACTGTGGCTCCCAGAACTAGGGCTACTCTAAGTCATGTAGCTCAGATGTATGGTTAAAGAGACTTTTTGTACTAGACTGGATCTCTGTCTAGCTGTTCATTTATGTTTTATTTTCCTCTCCATGAAAATGTGTTCTGAGTACTAGACAACTACTTCCATGGGAGCTTTTAGAGCACAGCCCTTTGTAACATGGGGACCACCTGGATCTCTTGGATAGCCCTCTCTGGAGGCAATATTATAAGAGACATTAGTTGTGATGTACTATATTTGGCCCTTAAAAACTCAAAGAAGTCCATATCTGTTCACAACAGGGGTATGCTCTTTTTTTTTTTTTTTTTGAGACTCAAGATAAGAGAGGGAAAAGGACTCATTTTCATGGGTTTGTGAGGCAGAGCTTTAAGACTCTGAAACAGGAATTGCACTTAGTAAAATTGCAGGTTTATGACCATTGATGAAGATGAAAGGCAGAGAGGTGAGTGGCTTCATGCACTTGCTCAGGGGTGTTCTAAGGGTCACCTTTATCTTTTCTTTTGTGCCTTTGCTGAATGGCATGACCTTCAAGTTATCTCCCAGGGCAGTTGTCCCTTCATTTTTGATACTGGCCTTCTCAGTTTTAGCCTTCAGAATTACTGAGCAGTGAGAAGGATGTTTGGTTTTTTTTTCCCACCATGGAGATATTCTTCCTACCTCTGTTCATTTCATCCTAATCTCCGTCTTTCCGTGCACATTTTCACCATCTCCTCTGACCTCTTTCCGTCTCAATCTACCCCTCCCCTCTTCCTTCCCCACACTCTCTCTTCCCTCCTCTCCCATCTTATATCTCCTCTCCTTGCTTCCATCATGTCTGAGTCCTCGAGGCCCACGTCTCCTCTCAAAGAGCTGCTCACAATGAATTGGGGGCATTTACCCTAGAACTTAACAGAGCATCAGAGATTTGCCGTATTTTCTGTGTTGAACTCACGGGTAGGATTTGGATGATCCCGATGAATGAATTTTACCTTGGGATGAGTTAATCGAGACTCAGTTCCCTAGTCAGTTTTCCAGAATGCCGTACAATTTAGAAAGGTTAGCTTGTCCTTGCTGTTTGGGTGTAAACATCCCTCTCTAATTCTAGTACCACATTACCTCTGTAGCAGCGCTGACTTGTAGAAATATAACAGTAGCGACAGATAGGAGCCATGGATGTCATTCTAATTTCTTTGGTAGGCACATCTCAGTTTGGATTAGCCACATTTCTTTCTTCTTTATAAAATTATTTATTATTAGCATATTCATTATTACAGATTG
>NW_007728116.1:227672-229837 GCF_000696425.1 Galeopterus variegatus | reverse complement strand
CTCTAATTCTAGTACCACATTACCTCTGTAGCAGCGCTGACTTGTAGAAATATAACAGTAGCGACAGATAGGAGCCATGGATGTCATTCTAATTTCTTTGGTAGGCACATCTCAGTTTGGATTAGCCACATTTCTTTCTTCTTTATAAAATTATTTATTATTAGCATATTCATTATTACAGATTGTGATTTTTCTTTATGTCCTTTACCCGACCTGTCACTCCCCCAACTTCTCCTTCCATCTCTAGTGTCCTTAGGTTTGTTCTCTACTTTAGTTCAATGCATTGTTGTGGTCTTTACTTTCTGTCTCTTCCTGCCTGCCTGCCTTCCTTCCCTCTGTCCCTTCCAGTTATGAGTGAGAACATGTGATGTTTCTCTTTCCTTGTCTGGCTTATTTCACTTAACATAATTTTCTCCAGACTCATCCATGTTGCTGCAAATGTGGACTAGCCATATTTCTGCTGCTCAGTAGCTACACGTGCTAATGGCCACCGTATTGGACAGTGCAGTTCCAGGTAGGGAGACATGGAGAGGAAGTAAGTTTTAGGCAATTAATGAACCAGGAATACTTCTTGAGCTTTATGCTTTCAGAATGATGAGTGAATGGAGAAGGTGCTTGGTGAGTAAGGTGGGCTTGGGAAGCAGCTAGAAGTTCGACGTTGGTTCTGACAACCATAATCAAGTAGCTGGTCAGCTGTGGGGTGTGTGGACTTGGCCCAAAGTGGGAAAAGAGCCACTCCTTTCATGTGGCCACCTGATTCTCTTTACCTTCTCCTGTTCTACTTCCACTTCTTATGCTTAAATTTCCCCACTTCTTGGAAGTCTAGGGCTTAAACAAATAAAGACTAGTCCTGCTGCCGAAAATAACTCAGCAGTTGGAGCTCAAGTAGGTCCTTTAAATCCTGGAAACAAATTCTCTTTTTTATACCTTGAGTCAAATTCAAAGGAAGAGATTTACTTTTTTCCTTGAAATTACAAAATGGCATCTTATTCTAGAAAGCCTCAAAAGCCAGCAAATCTAATCTATTTTCTTAGTTTGCATGTCGTGGTATCAGTAGGGTGTTGCCTTCCCCCACCCCCATCTGTGAATAGAGACAAGTTCGAACAGGCCTTGCTTCCTTTGCCTTGGTTAAGCATTATCTTGTGTTCTGTGGGTTACTCTTGCATAACACCACCACATGCAGAAACTGAAAGTGCCCCCATTTAACTTTGGTCTGAGTCTGTCCTGAGGACAAAAGGATAAGGTTGTGGGGGTGGGGAGTTGGTGCGTTGTCAACAACTAGGTAAATAAAATGGGAATATGATCAACTTTAGCTCCTCCCACCACTAACTTCCATCTGTCTTCTCTATGAAATGAGTTTGAATTAGATGAGGAATCTCCAGTGTTTTTCATGAAAAAGGTCTGTTTTCAATTCCCCACATGTAAAAAGGGAGGTGGAGAGGTACTGACTTCACTAGTGGTGGACGGGGGGCTCTTGGTTCTGCAATCAGTTAGCTCCTCTTAGAAATGAGCAGTTGGAGACCCTTGGATCTCATGAAATCTAAGGTCCCTTGGCTGCCTCAATTTCTAGGTTTCTGAGTCTTGCAGAATACTTGAAGTGTTGCTCATCTGTGCTCTTGTGACAAAGTGGTGTGGTCACCATTAATGTTAAGAGAAGTACTAGAATATTTGTGGAGGGGTCAGGCAGGGAAGCTGGGGCCGGTAGGAGATGGCAAGCCCACAGGTTTCATTGTTATTTCTGGAGTAAAATTGCTTGCCAAATGATATCTGGGACTTTGTGATAGTAAGTCCGAAGAACTATGTTGAGAAATAGGATTGGAAAAGTACAGAGGTTGAATTATTACAACGTGTTAGGAATGTGGAAGGTTGCTTGGATAAAAAAGAAAAGAATTCAAGTAATTTCATACTGGGATAGTCCAACGTTTTGTTTCCAAGTGGCTTCAAATTATTAAATATATTTACCAGTGTAGCAATTAAAAAAAGAAACCAACAAATGAAAATATAAAATCACCCTCAGTCCTGCCACTCAAAATCAACGGATCTAGTTTTCTGATGTTTCTGGGGTTTTCCAGAGGTGATTTACAAGTGAACATTATGAATCTTCTTTTTTTAAGTTAAATTAAACATTTTTATTGAAATATTGATTATACATATTTGTGGGGTAG
>NW_007728116.1:191618-227389 GCF_000696425.1 Galeopterus variegatus | reverse complement strand
GTGTGCAATATGTGATATTCAAATCAGAGTAACTGCATATTCATCATTACAAAATGTAATCATTCTTTGTGTCCGCTAAGCAATTTCTCACTTAGCCCCCCTCCCCAATACCCCCTTTCCCACCTCTAGTAACCACGGTTCTGTTCTCTTCTTCTGAAAGTTCAACTTACTATTGTGATTGTGTTTTCCTTCCTTCCTTCCTCCCTCTTCCTTTCTTCCTTTCGTACATGAAGTCTACAGTATACAATATAATATTATTAACTATAGTCCTCATGTGTACATTAGACTCTAGGTTTATTCATCCCACATATTCATCCTGCAACTTTATTCACTTTGACCTACGTCTTTCCATCCTCCCGCAACCCCAACTGCCATTCTACTCTCTGTTTCTGGGTATTTTCTTTTCTTTTTTTTTTTTTTTAATTTTTAGATTTTCCATGTAAATGAGATCATGCAGTTTTTTTTCTTTCTGTATCTGTTTTATTTCATTTAGCATAATGGCCTCTAGGTTCATCCATGTTGTTGCAAATGGCAGGATCCCCTTCTTTTTAAACTTGAATAATATTCTATCATTTATATACACTACAATTTTCTTTTTCCACTCATCTGTTGAGGGACACTTTGGTTGTTTCCCTGTCTTGGCTATTGTAAATAATGCTGCAGCGAACTTGGGAGTGCAGATATCTTTACAAAGTGGTGATTTCACTTCCTTTGGGCATATACCCAGATGAGGTATTGCTAGGTCATATGGTAGTTCTGTTTTTAATATTTTGAGGAACTTCCATATTCTTTTGTGAATGCGTAGTTTTTAAAAAGTCATATTCCATTGTGTAATTACTCATTTCCCTATAGATAAACAAAACAGCCCTTAGGGTCTTTCTGCTTTTGGCTGCAATAAATTGCACTTAATCTGAATTGTGTTACATGATCTTTTACCACTTCTATGATAATGTTGTTGGTAAATTTCTAGGAGGCGACTTACTGGATCAGTAGGGCTGATGTTTGATGTATGTTGCCAAGTAACCATTCAAAAAGATAATACCAATTTATATTCCCAAAGTATCCTCTGAGATACCTAACTTCACCTTTACCAGCATTCAACATTATAATTTTTAAATCTTTCACAATTTGACAGGTGAAAATTTGGATGTATTTATTATTTTAAATTACATTTCTTTGATTGTTACTAAAGTTGTTCAGATAAATATTCACCTACATCTCCTTGGCTTATATAAACTAATGCTTTAAACTTCATGTTTTAAACCATCACTAATTTAATTTGCTGAATGATATGATATAAATATCTAAAAAGGCTTTTATCTACACAGTCAACATTCCCCAAAACTATGTGATTATTGCCTCTCCTGTTCTCACTGAACTGTGATGTTCTTTTTTATAGGAGTGTCTATATCTGGGATCACTCATCTGTTTCAGTGACTTCTCTGCATCTTTAGCCAATACCATTACTGTTTTACCTTTAGAACCCTTTTAAATAAGGGTGTGGGCAAGTTCCTTATCTTTTTTTTTTTTTCAAATAGACTTAATTTTTTTAAAACAGTTTTAGGCTCACAGCAAAAATGAGTAGAAGGTACAAAGATTTCCCACATACCTCCAGCACTCATGTCTTTTCCAGAATGTCATGTAGTTGGAATCATACAGTGTTTAGCCTTTTCACACTAACTTCTTTCATTTAGTAATATGCATTTAAGTTCTCATTCTATGGCTTGATAGCTCATTTCTTTTTAGTACTGAATAATATTCTACTGTCTGGATGTACTTATGTTTATTTATCCATTGACCTACTGAAGGACATCTTGGTTGTTTGCAAATTTTGGCAGGTATAAAGAAAGCTGCTACAAACATCTGTGTGCAGGTTTTTTGAGTGAACATAAGTTTTCAACTCCTTTGGGTAAGTACCACGGAGCACAATTGCTGGATCATAAAACAAGAGTATATTTAGTTTTGTAAGAAAGCACCAAATTGTATTCCAAAGCGGCTGTACCATTTTGCATTCCCACCAGCCGTGAATGAGAGTTCCTGTGGCTCCACATCCTCATCAGCATTTGGATGAGTCAGTGTTCTGGATTTAGATCATTCTGATAGGTGTGTGTAGTAGTATCTCATTGTTGTTTTAATTTGCATTTCCCTGATGACATGATGTGGAGCATCTTTTCACATGCTTATTTGCCATGTATATATCTTTTTTTGTGAGTTGTCTGTTAAGGTCTTTGACCCATTTTTTAATTGGGTTGTTTGTTTTCTTGTTGAGCTTTAAAGATTCTTTGTATATTTTGGATAACATTCCTTTACTAGATGTATCTTTTGCAAATATATTTGCCTGGTCTGTGACTTCTATTTTTTTTTCCCTTGAAAGTGTCTGTTGCAGAGCAATTTCTTATCTATTTATTCCAAAAATGTTTTAGCTCTTCCAGCCCTTCCAGATGAACGCTGGGACATTTTGTCAATTTCTTAACAGGAATTTATGTTGTATACTGTGAGGATTTTCTTTGGAATTGCTTTATAACACCTAGTCTTCTTAATCATAACATGATATGTTTCTCTATTCAGTCTTTTATAAAAGTCCTGTATTTCTCAAGATGGTTTGTAATTTTCTTCAGATAGATCCAACACATTTCTTGTTAAAGTTGCTTTATGTTTTGTTGTTGTTGATGTTGTTACTGTCATGAATGGAGTCTTCATGTCTTCCGATTGGTTTTTGCTGGTAGAGGTTATTACACAGGTTTTGAACCTTATTTACTTTTGCACCTCTTGGGCCTATCATATTACCTGACATGCAGTGAATGGTAAATAAATATTTGTTGAAATGAACAATTGCTTTTTGGTAATTTACATTGTTATCCAGTCACCACTGAATTCTCTTAATTTAGTTTTCATTTCATAATCTTGGATTTTCTCACTATACTATTATATTCTACAAGTAATGATAGCTCTGTTACTTCTTTTAATATTAAAGTTTTTCATTTCGTATCTTATTGAGCTGTCTATATTTCCATCTAAATGCTAAATTAAAATGGTGGTAGTAAGCATTCTTGTCCCTTCTGGTGCAGGAATTACTAACATCCCTAGAGACCTAGGGATGGGCTTTATGGAGAGTCTGTTAGTCTTGAGAAAATACAAGCAAATTAAATTTGATGAGACAGTGTGTATAAGAGAGTATATATATATATACTTATATATTATATAATTACATATTTTATATACTTTATATTATGCTTGTATTTACATTTTAACCATGTAAATAATATATCCCTTTATTCCTCTACCTCTTTTTACCATGAGATTATTATCCTTTGTTTGAGTTCGTCTTTCCTTTTATTTGTTTTAAAACAGTTGTTCTTTCAGCTTTAAAAGTGTGTCCACTTAAAATAGCTGGTTTTGACTGACGATACTGTTAGCATGGGAGAAACAGCTATTGAGAGTGTCCAGGGAAGTTGTGAGATTTAAACTTTGTGGAGGTTTGAGATACTTACAAATGGTAAAGGGAGACTGCTTTAATGGCATTTTGGTACAAAATAAACTCATGAAGACTGAGGAAAGGAAGGCCAACCAAAGATATCCACAGCTTTTAAAACCCAAGGTGGTTTAAAAACTCAGTTGTTCAAGTGACAAAATGTATTGAATAGAGAATTCAACCACTGTTCACAAATGTATTGTGTTATGCTTAAACCAAACAGCATGTGAGCTGGTTTATTTAGAGTAAAGCTGTTTTTATCTCCTTTGTTGACAGTGTTTGGGTAAATGATGTGAAAAATCCTGGAGAAAATGACAGAGACTATCTCATTGTACAATATTTATTAAAACCAATGAAGCACAATTTATAGTTAATGTCAGGGGTTAAAAGGAACAGAACTTGAAGGGCATGTTTAAGCACTCCAAATAGGTTCTACAATGGGCCACATACAATTTTCTTTCAGGAAATGACAGGAGGAAAAGTATGAGGCCAGCTCTTACCTTGACCCTTAGAAGATTTGGTATCAGGTAGATGTCAGTGTGCAGCAGTCTCAATTTGGAAGATGCATCATCACCAGCGGTGGGCTATGGCTTCACCAGTGATGACTCACAGCTCAAGTTTTAGTGGCCATGAAAATCAATTACATTGTATAATGATAAATTAAAAAAAAATTAAAAACAAAACAAAAAAATTATTAGATGTTTTCCAGTGGGATTCCCTAAGGCTTGGAGATTTTTGTTTTGATAACACTTTTAATAGGAGTGGAATAATATCACATCAAGAACTATTAACTGATTAACAAAAAAACTGAAAACAAAAGTTTTAGTGGGAAGCATTAAATATCTTGAAACAACTGGAAGTGGCACTTAGAGAAAATGCATGTAAATAGTAGCCATACAAGATTCCCTATGGAATTGTGAAAATTTTACCTTAAACAAGATCCTGAGAAGCCCACTTCTATCCACATTCTTGGGAACACCTTGTGGTCTGTTTCTTCCTCTAGACAGTGACTAACTTCACATACGTTGGTTCGTGTATGCAAAAGCGCTTCAAATGCTGATCAGCAAAAGCATTACTAACCATTTAAATGAAAGAAGTATTTTAAGAGGGCTTTATGCTTCTTAGCCTCATAAGTGAAATGGGTCCTACTTGCAATGGGGTGTTTCCTTCTTCGGCAGATAGGGGAGAGAGAAACATAGCCAAGAATTAGTTTTCCTTGATTTTTCTCTACATAGTTTGCTAAGTCAAACTAGGAGAGGAAAAACAAATGCCAGAGCAAGGAAGAGAAGATATGAAAGTGAACAAAACCTGTGAGCTTTAACGACTTTGATAGTTGGAATTCTGCGTCCAGGCCACCCTGTGTCAGTGCAGTATACTTTGACTGTTGTGTCTTAGAGATGAAAAGGATGGTCTCCATCCTGGAGGCATTTAACAAGCAGGGAAACAAAATATAATGTATGTGTGCTGGGAAGTCCTCCGGTGCAATCTTGAGTGTGTTGGCAGAGGTAAGTTTTTGAAAAGAGTTGAGGAAAGAAGTGATATGATAAGAAGACCCTTTGGCAGCCAATGATGATGAATTTGGGAAAAGAATAACAATGCTTTTGGGTTGAATTTAGAAATAATATGAATTTCCAAAAAACCCCAAACATCTTTTCTCAGTGTCATCAGGATCTTGGAGAGTCGCTCATTCGTTTCCATCTTTCTTCATGTATTTGTCTCTTCATGCATTCATTTAAGACAAAAGTGTTTGGCATTCACCATTATATCCTTACATGTATATAGCTCCTTGCACTTTTCAAAATCCCTTTATAATATTGTCTGCCTTGTTTCCTGTAAATACACCATGAAGTAAGTAGGACTGGTGTCATGGTTCCTATTTTATACGTGTAGAAACTGAAAGTTGCTCAAGGTCAAAAGCTGGCAAGTGGTGAGTTAGCACCAGAATTTAGGTCTTCTGATTCTTTATGCAAATGTGACTTCTGCCTTTTGTAAAACACTTGATCCTGTGTGGAATGCTAAGGGCTATGGACCACAGTGATCTCTTCTCTGAGAAGGGTCTTTGTGGGTCTGAGGCCATGTACCTACAAAACAATAAAATCCCTCTAAACCAACATGATCTGGACTGGTTGTTGCTCAGATTGTTTAAAAAAAATTGGTTTAAGTGGGAAGTCAGAAAGCTGTGATACATACATGCATAAACATGTTACTTAAAACTTAAAGCATCTAAATGGGTATTGATTTACCAGTCTTTTGATGTAGGACCGAGGTCTTTTACTTCATTAAGAGTCTTCTTAGAGTCCACTTCAATCATCTTTCTTGCAAAACTCTTCTATAATTTAAAAATATTGATTTCTTTAAGGTGGGATGAGAACTTAAAAGTATTTGTGAAGCAGTCTTGACTGTAGAATCATTTTAGATTTAAAAATTCCCTCCCAAGATCTTTTACATATATCTACCCCACATCTAATTCAGCAACAGTTTTTAAAAAGCAGTTCACCTTTTTTAAAAAAACACTTCCGATGTAGTTTTCCCAGAAGAACAACTTGCCTTCTTTTCTACTCATTTTATGCAATATGTAATTAAATTATGTAAATACTAATAGCATACAATTGTCATAAGCATGTCTGTCATAAACGGGTTTGGGAACAAACACAATGACTCTGGGTAAATATCCAACTCGATTGGTGGGAGCTGAAATACACTGGCATATCAGAAAGTTAACTTCCCAGCCAGGAGCATTCGCTGTGCCGTGGACAACTGTCAGTATATTGCACACAGGGGATGGAGGACATCAGCTATTCTGGTAAGTTGGTTAAGAGAGATTCAGCTGCAATTTAATCTACAGCAGCATATACTACTAAAGAAGCCCAGAATGTGGGTAGGTCGAGGTGGTCCAGAAGGATTTATGGAAGGCTTGGGATGTGAGTTGGGGCTGGAAAGATGGGTGGGATTCAAGAAGGGAAGTTGTAGGGGTATGTGTGTGGGTGTGGGTATGTATAAAAAAGAGGGAGGGAAGGGGGTAGAAAGGGACAGAGAGATAGAGAGAGAGAGAAAGAGAGAGAAAGGGAGAGAGAGAGAGAGGCAGAAAACAGGGAATGGCCATATGTTCTCAGCAAGGGAATGAAGTCTATTTCCTTATAATACAGAAAAGTGGAGCAATCAGATAGACCCTCCTGTATTTAGTCCTCTTCTAAGTTCTACCTCGTGAAGGAAATTTTCCATATTGGGTGGGTTAGGTGAGGATTTTGATTTACTTCCTAATGTGAAATCACCGTGGTAGTTAGAAACTTAGACAGTCATTTAGTCTCCCACTTTCAGGGTGGCTTACACCTTACCCATCCCAGGCAGATGAGAGGCTACTGTATTCAAAGACAACTGCCAGGGAGGCATTTATGATTTCTCTTAGTGATCCACCCTCATGTCCTGATCTTCTGTAATAACCCCTCACATATTTGGATATGATAATGAAATCTTTCTTCTGACGTCTAGGCTGAATCATCATCTTTTCATGTATCCTTCATTCTAAATCTAATAAGTAGAAAGAAAGAGAAAAAGCATTGAGCCATTTTCTATCCACAATTTTCAAATTAGCATGAAGGGTGTTAGTACTAAATGTGTATATCTGTGTTAGTCCTATATGTGTATATGTGTATGTGGGTCTGTGTGCATATGCATGCATAAGCATAAATATGTGTGTAAAACATAGTGTGTAAATGGAGTACGTACACACAAATGTACACACACACTACAGTTTTGGAAGACAAAAAGTAGATCAGGTAAAGGGCCAAAGGCAGTCTTGCAGGTGTAACTGGAAAGTCAAAATGTCGAGGTTCTGTCTGCTGGGATCATCTGACTTCAGAGAAAGGTGATTTTTCTTTTTCTTTTTTTTTTTTTCTTTTTCGTGACTGGTAAGGGGATTGCAACCCTTGGTGTGGTGTCGCCCACACCACGCTCAGCCAGTGAGCACACCAGCCATTCCTATATAGGATCCGAACTGCGGCGGGAGCATGGCTGCGCTCCCAGCGCCGCACTCTCCCGAGTGCGCCACAGGGGCCGGCCCAGAAAGGTGATTTTTCAATACCCTTTCACCTCAATTACTTCTGACTCACCCTTTCTGGCCAGTTCCATCGCCTTCTTCATGTGCTCTTCACTCTGTCACAGGTTAAACATGATCTGACCCTCATATCAGCTTGCATAAGCTCCCCCTAATTATTAAGTGGATTTGCTACTAAAAATGGATTAAGGTGTTGGTTTCCCTAGGGTTATTTGTTTCTTAAGAAAGGATTGTTGGAGATGGAAGCCTTTGAAGACCCAAGGCCTGGAATCTCTAATGTGGGACCAGATGGTTGCAGGGTTGATCATGGTAGGTTGTCTAGAATACACTAAAATCTCATCGATGTACATATGGGGCTGGGCTTTTCTGTGTTCATGGCTTATCTAAAGTAGTACCGTACTTTCCAATAGAAATATAATGTAAGCCACACATACCAACCACATGTGTAATTTAACATTTTTAGCAGTTACATCAAAAAAGTGAAATGAAAGAAGTGAAATTAATTTTAATAATGTATTTTATTTAACACATTATATCTAAAATATTATCTCAGTACAACCAATATAAAAATTGGTTAATGAGGGCCGGCCTGGTGGCACACTGGAGAGTGCTCCGCTTGGGAGTGTGGCGGCGCTCCCGCCGAGGGTTCGGATCCCATGTGGAGACCGGTTCCCGCTCACTGGCTGAGCGCGGTGCGGGCGCAACACCGAGGGTTGCGATCCCGTTACCGGTCAGTAAAAAAGACAAAAAGGAAAAAAAAAATTGGTTAATGAGATAGTTTACATTTTTTTCGTGCTAAGTCTTCTGAATCTGGTGTGTGATTTTTACAGCACTTCTCTATTCAGACTAGCCATATTATTTCTTCTCCCACCGAGGGTTCGGATCCCATGTGGAGACCGGTTCCCGCTCACTGGCTGAGCGCGGTGCGGGCGCAACACCGAGGGTTGCGATCCCGTTACCGGTCAGTAAAAAAGACAAAAAGGAAAAAAAAAATTGGTTAATGAGATAGTTTACATTTTTTTCGTGCTAAGTCTTCTGAATCTGGTGTGTGATTTTTACAGCACTTCTCTATTCAGACTAGCCATATTATTTCTTTTTTTTCCTTTAGTAGCACATTTTACCTTACTTATAAAACCATACAGAAGTTATTACAACTGAGGAAAATTCTCACATTATCTTAAGTGTATTTAGTTAAAAGACTGTCAAGTTTCACCTCAAATCAGACTAGCTGTATTTCAAGTGCCCAGTTGTCCCATATGGCCAGTGGCTACCCTATTGGGTAAGAGCAGGTATAGAGTGCCCCATGGTGAGGACAGGGAACATGTCACCTCTGTCTTGGAACCCACTCGGTATGGAGTGCCTGTTGTTAGACAACTTCCATCAGCCAGGGTAGTTCCATACTAGGCATTAGTCATACCCAACAACTAGCTAGCTGGAGTCAGAGTGTTTTGTGGAGCATGGGGCTTTGGAATGTCACTGTGTTTGATTTCACCTCAGAGGAAGCAGATGAATTCCTATAGAGCTCTAAATAAAGGGAATTGTTCCTCAGAAAGAGAGTTGTTGAGAAACAAGGATAGGGTTTCCTGGATAATAGCCAAGCCTGAGCAGGTTTTCTATAGATTTGTTGGCACACATTTTTTCTACTTCCTGGAGATCCCTAGAATTAGAAGGTGAAAAAACAGCCCTGTATTACCATGGGGTACCTTGAAAGATAGCATGTTCCTGCAACCAACCGGGCTGGAAGGTGTTTCATGGGGTCCAGGATGGCCCAGAAGTGTCCGCAGCAGCAAACTGGCTTTCCCCTCCTGCCCAGACTCCTGGGGCAGCCCTGCAAGCTTCTTTTCATTGCTGAGAGACCCAAAGCCACAGGATAAATATAGTATAATTTTACTTTGAGGATTAGAGAGAGAGCAGCAATATTATTTTTTGTATGAAAACAAATGTGGCTATGTTATAATGTAAAGTTCCCTTGTATTTTAAAACATAAAACACAAGTCTTACAAAAAAAGATTCCAGCTGACAGTGAATTCCTTCTGGACACACCGTGTCTTTCCTCAGGCTTGGAGTTCCTTTACCTTTGCATGTTAGAAACACTTGCAGAAGCGCTGTCTTTCCTACTTACACCACAGCACTTCATCCAGTCTTGAGTTTAATACTCCTTCAGGTTTTAGTGTGTGCACAAGCAGGCGAGGAAGCTCTGGCAAGGTCTTAATTATAAAGCGGGATTGTCCAGTGCAGGGAGAAGGATATTAGAAATTAGTGTTTTGAAAGAAGGACAACAATTGCTAATTAGGATTAATTTAAGTAGAAATTTAGTTTAAAAATATGTCTACACACACATGCATTACATACACATACTGTACATATATATTATTTTCTTTGGAGTAGCCAGAGTTCTCTTTTTTTTCCTCCTATGTCATTTATTCTTACTTGATTATTACTTTTACTAAAATTTGATGAGCAGGGCTGTGCTATCTAATGATAGTTATCTTATTCCATTTAGAATTTCAACTTGTATTTTAAAATTTTTCTATTTTTTTTGCTTTTCTCTTATTTTAAGATGAATGCGTATTGATCACGTGAAGAAGATAAGTTCATGTATTAATATTGTGATATTAGTACCATCTAATAATCTTGTTTATGATTATTGCTGTTTTTTTTTTTTTTTTGCTTTTCTCTTATTTTAAGATGAATGCGTATTGATCACGTGAAGAAGATAAGTTCATGTATTAATATTGTGATATTAGTACCATCTAATAATCTTGTTTATGATTATTGCTGTTTTTTTTTTTTTTTTGGAGAAAAAAACCTTAGGATTAGAGAGTTGAGGTTATGCTTCGATGATGAATTAATTGTAGGAAAAATAAGTTTCTATATACTTACATATTATAATTTTATCTATCTCTTAACTGTAGTTAAAAAGATCAAGTTAAATGGTTGCAAAAATAATTCAGCATGAAAAAAACTGAAGTTAGAAAAAAGTAACTTAGGGCCGGCCTGGTGGCGCGCTGGAGAGTGTGCCGCTTGGGAGCGCGGCGGCGCTTCTGCCGAGGGTTCGGATCCCATGTGGAGACCGGTTCCCGTTCACTGGCTGAGTGCGGTGCGGTGGCAACACCGAGGGTTGCAATCCCATTGCCGATCCCCGGTACGGGCGCGACACCGAGGGTTGCGATCCCGTTACCAGTCAGTAAAAAAGACAAAAAGGAAAAAAAAAAAAAAAGAAAAAAGTAACTTAATAATGAATAAAATAACGCAAGTAAGTGAGATGAGCTGTTTCCTTTTATTCTGGTAAAGGTCTAATGACAGACTGAGGATACACAGTGTCATTTGCTAACACTCCTGAAATTTAGTGACCATGGCAGACAGTACGTGAATACTAAAAAGTTCGTGGAAGGATCCCTATTATATTTTAATTCAATTTTTTCACGAACTTTTAAAAGTATTCTCATACTGACCACAGTCCTTTTTTTCTACTGTGTTTAGACATAGCCTTCAAATACTTTTTAATCAGCTGTTGATATATTCAAATGGAAACCTACTTAATAGCCTAGATATATCCAATAAGGGGAGGGAGGCAGATAATAGAAAAATCACAAAAAATCTATAGATTGCTTTTTTAGTAATGCTTCTCTGAAAAGGAGGGGATGGGACCTAATGATTATTCAGATGCCCCTCAACCTCCAAAGTCCAGGCTTTCTTTCCTACTGAATTTAAGGAAAAATAGAGAGTTCTAGTGGAGTGATTCTCAGCCTTGATACAAAGGTCTCAATGACTGTGATTTGTTGGGATGGTTGTCACAGGTGTTCTGTCATTTGTGATGAAGTGCTGGAGTTTGCCCCCAGGTCTCTAGGAATGGCACAGACCTGCAGCCCGTACCCTAGGTCTGCTTGCACAGAATACAGAAGGACAAGAGCTCCATCTTCCCCAGTCACAGAGCAAAAGAAGCTGTAAACTGCTGTGGCTTGAGAGAACAACCACCTCCCAGCTTGTTTGGAAGTGGCTTCCTCGTGGTGAAGAATTCACTGCAGCAGCTGCTGTAGCTGCAGTAGTTAGAGTAGTTAGAGACCATCTCTGTGCTGGTCATTTCAAGTCTTAACTGCAGGGAAGGCCTGACTCAGAATGCTTTGGGACATTGATTCTTAACAGTTTAATTAAAGAAAGCCAATTCTGGAAGAAAGATGTCAAGTGGGCACACAAGACAGTCGATAGAAGGTGTCTGACTCACAAGGAATGGCCCCAGGGAGAACACTTGGTTAGAAAATTGTTCATTTTCTTATTATTAAGATCTGAGAGAACGCTAGTTGAACTTTTATTTTTCTTCCCAGAAAAGGTTAAGGTTTCTTTGGTTGCTTTATAGGGGCCTTCTGAGTTCAGGTAGTCACAGTAGGTTTAGCACTATGGGGGGGGGGGACTATTTGGCACTTTTTTTTTTTTTTATATTGTAAACTGGTAGGTCTAGGTATATTTCAGGAAGGAAGTTAGAATGTTGAGGGATGGTTACCATCTTCTCTCATGTGGGTAGGCTCTGTTATTCTCAAATCAAAAGGAGTATATTCACACTCATATTCCTCTTCACTACCAAAATAGCAATCCCGTGTCATCTATTCTGGGCAAAGGTGAGGGGTAGAGGAGGATTAAATACTGAGTGTCTACTAAGAGATGACTTCCTTCTGTTTTGGCCTTTCTTGGAGCCATTGTTTTCGTCTGTCAGGAAGCTCTTTGGGGGCATAAACTTCATGTGAAGTAGGCATGAGAAGTCCCAAGTTCATTCTCAGAGAGTAGTCCCAAAGGCTGACCCCTGACATTGTGCTCACCAGTATAGAAACAAGACAGGGTGGCAGCAGGAAATTCCTAGGGAAAATTTTTGTTCTAGAACATTCTTAGGTAGAAATTCTGAAAGAGTTCTGGACAGTCCCTAGTCAAAGGTAGAATAAAGGGATCATGAAAAGGACTCAACCTGTCCATGTGAAGCTGCTGGGCTAGTGAATTAACTAAGGAAGGGAAAGTTATTTAAAACCACACCAAATTGGATAAAGCGCTGAAGTAGCAGAGGACTGGAAAAGAGAAACTATGCTTCCAATGTTTCCGAAAACAGGAAGAGCGAAATGAACCTGTCAGTAGTTATTCTCTCAATTTAAAGTTAATATCAAGTGAAACAGTGGAAAGAATACTGCAAAACAAAAGGCATGTCTGATTAACGAGAGGGTTAATCAGGTCATGAGAATCAACAGTAAACCCGCATTTAAAAAATTGCATTTATGGAATTGGAAGTAAAAAAAGGTAATAGATTTTGATAATGAAAGCGCTACACAAAAATAGCTGGATTTGTGGTTTAAAAAAGTAATTAATCCTGAATGATAAAGATGCCATTTGTAGGTTTCCAGGCATTCCTCAGGGCTTACTAGACTGAGCCTGAAGCAGAGATTTCTTCTTTCACTTAAAACTACTATTTTTGCATATTTCTTTAAAAAATATTTGTAGTTACATTATAGACCTAATCCTATATATATATATATTTTTTTTTTTTTTTTTTTTTTCAGCTAATGTAAAGCTATGGGTGGTTAGTCGTTCTCCACGTTGTCGTAATTTTTATGGCTACATTATATTCCTCCTACAGACTGTACATACCTGTGCCTGGTGTTGGATTTTTAGGTTATTTCAAAGGATATTTTCTCTCTTCCAAATAACCTGCTATGAACATCTTTGCATAATATACTTTTCCCCTTATTTTGGATTATTCCCTTAGAATTATTTCTGAAATAGGTTGAGTAAAGGAAATAGACAGCTTGGTGACTCCTTATCCTTATTAATTTGCTTTATAAAACGTTTGTATGATTTTCACATGGCAGAGTGAGAGTGGCCTCTTGTGCCTAATGAGGCTACACCGAGGGAAGGATTCCCTAGATTTAGTGCAACTGGAAATGATTCTCATTTGAGGTAATGTTGAATCACGTCCAAGGGAATCCTGGTCTCAAAAAAACAATCTTAATGAATTGCTATGGAAAAAAAAAAAAGAAAAACTTCTGCCAATCGGAGAAGTTTTCAGCAGCCTTCACTGGAGGGATTTGTTTGTGAGTGTTTGCATTGTCTTAAGTAGTAGATTTGGGGCCTAAAAACTTAGGGAGTATATGAAATTTTAGTAAATTAAATCTTATTTTATATAAGACAGCATTTAAAAATGCCTTACACATAGTTGGAACTCAATAATATTTGTAAGTGAAATGCTGTGGGAAACCTGTCATTGACAGTAACCTTGAAGTGAATGTTTTTTGGTCATGTGGTGGAAATTAGACTGTACTGCTTGAAGTTTCAGATATTTTTCTACTCAGGTTTTCTTAAAACGAGGTATGCTTCTCCAGTTCACTATTTCAGCCAACATTTGCAAATACTGTAACAAAAAACTCTTTAAATGTAAAAACAAATATTCAGTTTGTCACATCCCAACCTATGTGGAAAAGGGAAATACTTTTAAAAAGTAGAAATTCTTAATATTATAAACTGTTTGGAGCAGGAAATATTTAAAAACTTGCAACTTTAATAAGTAAAGGAGACGTACTGATGTAAACCACAAACGTGTTTAGTGCATGAGGTCACTCAGACTCCTTCTCACCTTCAAAACAAAAGGTTTCTCCTCTTCTCTAGTTTTTTCTTTTTTCTTTTTTTTTCCTTTGGACAACTGCGTCAAGTTTTCCTGGCTGCAGCCAGGAAGCAGGGCTCCAACTATTAAGCTGTGTGAGAACAGTGAACTTGGTCAGCAAGGATCATTTGTCTCCAGTTGTCAACAAAGGCTTGTTTTACTAGGAACAATGACTACGCAGGTTTGTGCAGAGTGTTGTGTGCAAAAGCGTTAATCAGTAAGCAGCTTGAGCCATACTCAAAATCTCTTTTACATAGTTATTTTGCTCTTTAGGGGTGACTGTTGTTTCTGTCAATTGGCACCATCTGAAAAAGAAGTTCATCAGTATGCCTCGATGCTCTCTGCATGGAGAGATCAACCCAGTCCTCTGTTTCTTTCTTTGGTTCTCTTTAATCAGTTTTCGCCAGTGCACAGCCCCGTCACTATTGACGTTTAAGTATAACGAAGCGATTAAATGATAATGATCCTGGTTTCCATCTAAGAGGACAGATTTTTCTAGCTTCGGGAATACTTCAGTGCCCCTGATGGAGTGGAGTGTGTTTTACACACTCACACTCGCATTCTCACACCCACTCACACATTCACACTCGCAGAGGACCTTGTTTCCGAGAAGCACAGAAGGGAGGGCTGTTGGCCATTGGGAAGGGTGCAGGTCTCGAGCCAGTGGGAGTAACTGGGGGTGAATGAATTCTTCTGCTCTGCTTGGCATTTACCAAAAGGACTGAATCACTACCAGAAACATTCTGAGCTTAAGTCCAGCATGGCTCAATGACTGAAATCAAGATGTTAGAAACTTAAAGCTAATAAAAGTTTCATTTTGAGTTCCTAAGCAGTGGCATATGCGCAGGTCTTCTCCCCATACACGTGTTTCAAGAACCTCTCCCCAACTTTTCCTACTCAGGACCCTCTTATCCCATTTTTATGAAGTCTGACGGGGTGCAGCTTTCCATGCCTAACTGAGGCAGGTGGGACTGATGCCATGGAGTGTATATAGTGGTAGCTTTTTGAATCCTTCCAATTCTAGAGAGTCTTTGTAAGGGAGTGACGAACTTGGACTGTGAGGTCTAGTCTTCTGAAATAGTGGAGTGACCTTGGGCAAGTCACTTAGGCTCCAAGTATTAACAATAAACATGCAAATAATAGATTAATATAATTATAGCTTAACACTAATTGATCTCTCATTGTATACTGGGTACTGTGCTGGGAATGTTACATATATGGTCTCATTTAATCCTCACAACACTGCAATGAGGGTACATTCTGTTATATCTTGATTTTATAAGTGAGGAAATTGAGACCCAGAAAGGTTAAAAAGTCTTGTTGAAGATGACATAGATAGTATGTGGTAGGCAAATGACCAAATCTCTTGAACCATATTCACTCCATTGTACCATCTTGCCTCTCCTCGGTGTGGTGTCTTGTACTAAGGTACTTCAAAAATTTGTGGAAAACTAGTATTAAAGAATAAAACTAATCTTTCTATGAACTTTTTGAAGACCCCTTGTATATGAGGATTCCTGCTTCTGAAAAACTGAGTAGATGAGGTGGGGAGGAAAGGCGGCCAAGGATCTCCTCAGATGCTAGAGTTAGCTTGTGTGTGGCTTCTCACCTCTAATGGCTGGGGAGCAGGGTGGAGGATAGACCTGCGAGAACTAACGTTCTAATTCATCTCTGGTCAAAGCAGTTTGCTGCAAGTGGTTTAGGTGTTGTGAGAAATGGAAAGGAAAACAAAAGTCTGAGGCATGCAGGGAAGAATTTCCCTCAGGGGGGGACCGTTAAGTAATAATACCAGGGACAATGCAGGAAAACCCATGTGAGGTCCTAGTGAGTCACTTCAGTCAGAGGCCCTTCATCCCGAAGGCTGAAGGCTGAGGGTGTGAGGATTTGTGTACTTGCATCACAATAGTTACACCAAGTCTTGGAGCAAGAGTCTTTGGAAATGTCCCTTGGAGCATCCTGTAAGCCCTGTAGGCTTCATTGTCCTTGAACAGAACTTCTCGTAGCCAGAGGTGGAGGGGTTGAAGGAAGTTCTTGCATGCCAGGTTTGAAAACTGAAGACAGTGTGGGAATACTGTATCTTTGAGAAAGATGTCACCTGTGTATTTATATCATTGGTACCGAAATTGTGTAATTGGCTATTGGAGCTCATCCTCCTTGTTAATAGAGGCATTACTGTCATGTGGTGGTAGTACTGGTCTTGGGAGTGAAGTAGTTGATGATATTCTAGAACAAAAAAAAAAAAAACTGGCCCAAACACAAAGTCGTTTTACCCATACACTGATTCCACTGGAGGTTATAGTAGGATCAACAGTCTGCTGTATGGGATAGTCAAAGTTCCCTGTGTAAATTTTTACTTATTACTTATTTACATCTTAGTGCTAAATGTTTAAGCCTAACTTAGTAAATGGAAATTTTGGGAGAAAAAAAGAACAGGAATGGCACAGGTAGTCTCCTCATTTCAGATGACTTTTCTAGCTCCTCCACTTCTTCATCTTTATTATGGGTACTTCTAGAATCTTCTATTGGTGATGAGGAATAATAATAATAACTACTGTTGTTTTGTAGTAGTCTACCTGTTGTCAGTGCTTGTATAATATTCAGAAAATTTCTTGTATATTAACTTCCAAACAAACCAATAAGCTAGAGATTATTATCTATATTTTCAATAACACTTTGTAGTTCAGAGAAGTTATAATATTGCTCAAAGTCACACAGTCAGCAAATGGCAGAGTGAGGGTAGGAACCTAAGGCAGTATAGTGCTAAAGTCAGGCTCCTTCATTTTATTTTTCAAAATAATTTTTTGAGTTGTAAAACAGAGAGTTAAATTCATACAAATCTTACTTTTAAAAAAAACTAAAGTTTTAAGGAAATTGTTTCTCTTGATTTCTGGTAACTCAGAAGAAGCATTGCTTGGGTAAGTTTCCTACTGTAGAGCAGAGGGAAGGGCTTTAACAGGAACATGGTGGCAACCATAGGGCCTTGATCAGCTTTCCCCCAGGACTTCTATTAGGTTCACTTGAAGTAAGTACATCCTTTAATAGTATTTCCCCTGTGGGCCTGTGAATAGTAAAATCATTTAATAGTACTTCCATGAAAGTCTGTGAGTGATAAACATCTTGATCTCGAATATCTGAAAATATTTATTTTCCCTTAGTAATTAAATGATACTTTAGTTGGGCATAAAACAGCCGTTTTGACAGCTGTTTACCTCAGAACATTGGAGATTTTGTCTTTGTTGGCCTTGATGTTTGCTTTCAAGAAGTTTGCCAGCCATCTATCTCTGGTTCCTTTAAGAGCTTTGCTTAATTTTGGTGTTTTTCTCTTTCATCACAATGTATATATATGTGGGCTTGTCTTTATTCTGCTCATGCTTTCAATCTAAGGACTTGTTTCTTTCTCCAATTTTGGGAGATCTCTCCAAATATTTCATCTTTGTAATTCCCTCCATTCTTTCAATTTTTTTTGAAATTGTAATTAGATATATATTGGAGCCTGTCAGTCTATCTTCCAAGTCTCTTAACTGAACCCTAATTTTAAAGAAAAGTGTTTTTCTGCCTTGTGCTTCTTTCTAAGTGAAGTGATACCTCCTTAGCATTACCTTCTAATTCACTATTCTTTTTGAATATGTCAAGTAAGATTTTAACTCATCTGTTGAATTTTTCTAATTCCATTGACTGTGCTTTTACTTTCTAAGATTTTTAATTGTTTCTTTTTTATATCTACCTGTTTTTATTCTGCTTTTTTATTTTCATAAATCCATACATATTTAAATGGATGTTTCTTTATTCATCTCATCAATCATCCTAAACATATTTGTTTTAAAGTCTTTGTCTGACTGTTTTATGAAGGTAATTTCATTTGGGCTGAATTCATAACTTGATGGTTGATTTGACTTTCTTAGAATTAGATTCTATTATGTGTTTTGAAATTTTAGTTTGTGGGCTCATTTTGAACGAAAGGGGTTTTGCTTTTTATGTTGTTTCTTTCTCTCATTCTCCCTCCTTGAATAGTGCTTTTGTGGTTTTTCAGTTAGTTGCTTTCACCTGGTTCTCCAGGCCCAGTCCATAATTAGGTATTATAATGGTGTTTAATGTTTCTCTGCTCTTTGATGAGTTCTGGAATATCACAGATTCATGGAGCAAGCAAGCAACTAGGCTCAGTTCTTCTCCTAAGAGTTTTCCTCCTTCTCTCGCACCACAGCTCCTGATAAACCTGGAACCTCAGGCAGCAGGTCCTCCATTATTTTATATAGCTTCTTCTTCCAAATGTGAGGCTACTTGATATTTGCAGAGGAGGGAGGGAGCCCCACCTCAGTCCTTGGCTTCAGACGGAAAGCTAGACCCCATCCCCATCTAGCATGTGGCAGTTTGGGTTCCCTACTGCTCAGGAGTCCAATCCTCTGCTGCCCCTGCCTGCTTCTGGCTTGGGAGGCTTGCATTTCTTTGACCTCAGCCCTATTTATTTCTGTTTCTTTTCTGGTCAATGGAGATTTATCTTGCCTTTCACACTAATTATACTTATTGGTTTTCTCTTTTTAAATTTAACATTTTAATGTAAAATATATGTTTGGATCAGAGGGACTGTTTCAGAGCTAGCACTGACAAGACTGACTTGACCTGACCATACCACTTTCACTCTGCCTGTCTGCCTTTCTTTACAGTTTTCTTCCCCAGGAATGCTGAGTTACTAGTGTATTACTGTCTGCCTGTCTTTTCCTCTTCCTCTTGCAGAAACTTTCACTCTGCCTGTCTGCCTTTCTTTACAGTTTTCTTCCCCAGGAATGCTGAGTTACTATTGTATTACTGTCTGCCTGTCCTTTCCTCTTCCTCTTGCAGAGTTTTTCAGAAATCTAAGGGATTTACTTTCTTCCTGGTGTTACCTTGATTGGGCAATGTTCAGAATAAATTTCAAAGCTCCACCTTCAGTGTAAATGTCAGTGTTATCTCAAGTTAGGGAGAATAATATTAAGAAATAAGTAAGTTTACAGAAATTATTCTCAAGAACCAATTTTCAGGAGATGTGACATTTGATATGATGTGTACTCAAGTGTAAACTTCACTTAGCTTTCTTGCGTATTGTTACGAAAGAGCTAAAAAAGCTTCATGAGTGGTTAGAGTTCTCTTTCATTTTTTAAAATGAGGAATAATATTATAATAAAAACTTGCTATATGTTAAGGCTTTTTGAAAAGCAAATGTTAATAAAACTGGAACTATTTTATCGATTTTTTTCACATCTTAATAAATCCAAAGAACCTGAAGATATCCATGCTTCAGGGCATTTTAAAATGTACCCTGAGTACTTTAGGTTTAAGGGCAACATTGTATTATGGATAAATTCTCTGGACCTCCTTTAAATTCTGTTAAAGATCTGTCAGAACTTTCTGGTCGTTCAGGAAGGTTGTGCCCTTCTGCTCAGATCTTCAAGTCCGGTAACCGGTCAATGATAACCAACCAAAGTTAGATATCTTGAAATTCTTTCTTTTATCTATAATAGTTTAACATCAGCTATTGTTTGCAAGATTATTATTCCTTTAAAGTCGTTCTCAAAAGTTTTTGAAAATAGGTGTGCTTGGTAAAATTTTCATACAAAGCAAAAACAAGTCTCTCATTCTGGCCCATTCCTTCAGGCCTCCTTGTCAGAGAAGACCAGCGTTGCTGTTTTCTGGTATCCTTCCTGAGGTCTTCTATACATGTACGTGTATATTCCCTTTTTTCATAAACGGTTTCATATCATACACATGCTCTGAGCCTTGTTTTCTCAGACCTAACTTATTTTGGAGCTCATTCTTTATCAGTACATACAAAGGTGCCTCACGATTTTTTACATTAAAACAGTTAACTATTGTCAGACTCTTGTGTTCAACAAAGTATTGTGTAGGAACTGTTTGTGTCCATGACATGTTTGTTTTATTTTAAAGTAGAATGAACTCTCTTCATTTGGCTCTCCTGGTGGGTAGATTTGGAAACCTCGTGTTCAGGAAGATAGCAGAGCAGAGTGTCACTGAGAGGACGTCAGTGCATAAGCGAGCCCTTCAGTTCTGTGTTTTCAACAATAGGTGGCACCAGCAATTTCTGTATTGGGGCTGGGAAGCATCATTATTTTGATCATTTTTCATTTCATATCGTTGTGTTCACAGATGATTACGAGCGAAGAGGTGTTACCTGGAAGCCTAGAGCTTGCACATGCATGCGTGCATACACAGGGCACTGAGAGGCACTCTGTGGAAAGGTACCTGCAATGCGATACTGCAGCTCTTTCCTTGCCCTGGCCAGGAATAGGTAGCAGTCATCTAGTGAGACCAAGAATTTAGGTATCACATGAGATTTAACTAATTATGGATATGATTTTATATCTACAAAATGAGTCTTTGTGGGTGAGTCTTTTGAGATTTATTCGGGTGAAAATTGGTCTTGGCCACACACCTCAGAATATGTATCATTGCACTGAGGAGTTGTGCACTGTCAGAGCTTAGCCATCAGATTCGCCTTGACAATGCTCCATCTGTCTCCCCCACTCCCCTCCCATGCTCCCTATCAGTTGTGCCTAGACATCCCATCGGCATTTAAAACACAGCATTTAAAAACTACAGTCATCATCATTCTCCAGAAAGCAGTTCCCTTCTTCTCTCTTTATTGCCGCCTTAGACTTCTCTCCACCAATTTCTCATTCACCCTTTTGACTCTCGAAGGTTTTTCTTTTCGCTGTTCCCCGACAGTACAAGGCTTTGCTCGCTTTATATAATTGTGTGATTTGCCTAGCCACTCTCTTTTGGTTCTTGTTAAGTATGGAGAGAATAATTCTCCTGGCTGGAGGATGGAAAATTGATACAGTGGTCTTCAGCAAGGTTTGCTAAGTTGAGCATGCACTGATCCCAGCAAACTATGTGATCCTGAACAGGTTTGACACAAGCACATTCTGACGTCACCACCTCTATACCTGTATCTCTTGGGTCCATGGACGGACCTTGGAAATAAGGAAGTGAAGGGAGGTTCTATGACCCTGGTTTTTCAGTAAATCAGCATCGCTTCTCCCTTTCTTTTCCCTCCTGAAGGGAATTCAGAACTCCTTGACCCTCACCTAGTATCACGCTTTGATTTTATCCCATGATGATACCTGTGGGTTTCTGTCTTCATAGATCCCTTTAATCTTACAGAAGTCCCAGACAGGCCTGCTGTGTATCTTTATGCCAAGACTTATAAATTCCAGAGTTCCTCAAATCTTCTTTTGTCCCCTATACATCAGTACTTGGCTCTTAGATTTACTGGCTTTTTCAGCTATTCAAGTCACTCTCTTGAATAGTAGTGAGATACTCACAAAGAAACACCACAGTACACATTGAAAATTATGAGTGTTCTTTGTGCCCAAAGCTTCTGACTGATCTGTCCCAAATTTTGCCATTGTGTTAGGACAGGGCTCCATGCCAAAGAGACCAATACAATCCTGGAGTCGCTGCCTTCTCCATAAATCCTGCTTTAAGACCATCATTTGCCCTTCCTAATTTTCCATTCTAGACCATCACTATGTGGGCCCAACTTAGTGTTTTTTAATTTGTAACATAGCATGACCCAGAACCATCTTTAGAAGTCTGGCGAGTTTAGCCCTGTCTTTCTGCGACCAGGAAAGATTGTCTGCCTTGGAGAGGGAATACCCAGCAAAGGGAGGAAGAGAAAAATAGGGGTGTTTGGTGAGGTTGCCAGCTGCTGCAGAGAAAGACCTGAGACTCCAACGCCTCCTCCCACACTGCTCCCCATCAGCAAAGCCAAGGGACAAAACGACCATGTCATCCTCCTGCAGACCTCTCCTCACACCCAGCTTCCTAGTTGTGAGTTAGGACTTTTGTTTTTCTTCTAAGGACACTCCTAATGCTTATTCTCACCAGACTTCTCTTTATGGCCATCAACAACTCTATGAGGTAAATACTGTTTCTCCTGCCTCCTTTTATAGTAGAGAAAATCAACATTCAGGACAGTTAAGTCACTTGCCTAAGGTCACACAGATAAGGAGCAGCCAGACTGAGACTTGGCTCCTCTCTTCATACCTTACTATCTCCAAACTTTGAAGCAATGCTATACAGTCCTGCTTCACAAAGAAATGGGAAGCCATAAAATTTTCTTATCTTGATCGCTGTTTAGCTCTTTCTTACTATTCACTAGAGTTCAAGCCAAGGCATAGCATACTTTAACCTTCTCCAGGGAAAAGCCAGTACTTCTCTGATTGAATTTCATAAGTTTTGTATGTTGGTAATTTCCTCATTTCTTCAACATGATTTCTGTGTGCCAAACACTGGGTATAAAGTTGTTAAAACGATGTAGATGGACCTACCTTCATGGAATTTTATAGATTAGTTGGGGTGAATACAGGTTATATGTCAATAAGAAAAAAATAATTAACCAAGTAAGAGACCAACTTACTTCTGTTCATTCTTATTGCCAAGATTTTGGAAAGCAGAATTAACTTGAGTATCCAAAGCATAACCTGTTGAGAGCAGACACTTATATGAATATATTGTCTCATGGGAAGGAATTAGTAATTCAAACCAGTATACGTTTGAAGTTGATTAAAGGAAAATAGTCAGATTCCTGAATAATGATTTAAATGTACTGGAACGTTACCTATTACCCACACATTACATAAATATATTTTAAAATTCTGGCCAATGTTAGAATAATCCTATTTCAGGGAGGTGGCGCTAATAAGCATTCTTGCGACCATAGAATATTGAGTTAGAAAATGTTATGGGTTGATTTGACCTCCTCCTTCCTCATTTTCCCTGAAGAATTTAAAACTCAGAGAAATTGCATATGCAGTCTTCCCTTTACTTCCCAAATTCATGACTCGTAGGATGAATAGACTCTGGTTTATTCAAGGTCTCAAGAGTTCAAGTTGTCAACATTTCACTCTCTCATACATTAGCAATGTCAATGACTTGGAAATTAATATGATTTGAACTTCGTGATTCTTTCCCTTAGATGTGGTTGAAGTACTGTGAGCTCATCGTTAAGAAGCAGTTAGTTATATCTTCTCTTTAGCCTGCCTTGTCGAAATTTCATCTTCTACTACGAAATGGTTTTACTAGTTCTAGTGACTCAAGAGGCAGTTTTGCTCTGTGTGACTACTTTAGCAGACCACATTAAAGTGTTTGTGTTCCTTGATAGGTTGCAGGAATGAGTTTTCTTAATGCCATCATTGAATTCCAATGGAGGAAATAGATTACTCATGCATTTTCTAATGGTTAAAAAATTTTCCAGAGTCTTGGCTGTCTAGTTCTCAACATGCAGAGGTTCCATTACCAAAGAGCAATTGATATAATTTTGACTAGCAGTGTGATACTACTTAGAAAATCAACTAAATAAAAAAGTTGAGTCATAGATCTTAGGCCAAAACTTCAAAGAGTAAACTATACAAGTGACAACATTTTGTAGTTATGGGAAAAATGCTAAGCTTGGAGAAAAAAACAACAACTGGCCTTCTCTTATGTACTTATTAACTATGTGTGTCGTGGGCAAGCTACTTAACCTCTCTGAGCCTCATTTTCCTCATCTGTAGAAATGAAGACAGTCATAATAATGCCTCCTGTAACTATCTCATGTGATTATTAGGAAAATCAACTGAGATCACCAATGTGAAGTCTCACTAGAAAAGCGCTGTGAAGATCTGTGTCATAGTATAATATTGTAGCTTAAAAATGTTGTGGTAGGGGCCGGCCCGATGGCGCACTGCTACAGTGCGCCGCTTGGGAAGCGTGGCGGCGCTCCCGCCGAGGGTTCGGATCCCACATATGGCCCGGCCGCTCACTGGCTGAGCGAGGTGCGGGAGCAACGCCGAGGGTTGCGATCCTGTAGCCGGTCCCGGTCTGGTATGGGCGCGACACTGAGGGTTGCGATCCGTTGCCGGACACGAAGAAAGACAAAAATGAAAAAAAAAATGTTGTGGTAATGATACTGATACTCAGAGTGACAATTGTGATTTAAATCTTGGCATGGAATTATGTGTGCCAAAACTTTAAATGGGTGCTTGGATGTTTTTATGTGTTGGTATAGTGACAGCATTTAAAAAATGCAAGTCACTAAAGGAACAACTCTGATATTCAACACTGATGACGGTAAATGAATAGCTTGAAATACTTCTTTTATTTCAAAAAAGGTTAAAAGCAGCTTTGAAAAATAGAAACAGTAGAAAAAGATGAAAACCAGGTAAGTGGCAAAACGAGAGAAGGGAATGTGGGATGAACCAAAAAGGGTGAAGTTAGGACCCAAAATTCATCTCATAAGGTCCTGTTCTGCCTGCTAGAGGCAAGTCAGAGATTTGGGTCTGAGTTTTCCTGTAGCCAGTGCAATGAAAAGTCACACAATCAGCTGTGTGAATCACAGTGCCCCTAAGGTTAGACAGTGGAGCAGGGATATTCCTCGTAAAGAGACAGACAATGGTTTCCCCAAAGAGTCCTCATGAAAAGGACAGCGTATGCTGAACCACATCCTACAAAACACCTTAATGGTAAACATTTGTACACTTTTTGAAGCTATTACTGGTGTGTCTGATGGATGAACAATTATTGAAAAATTCAGTTTGTTAGTAAGCTTTTATTTACTTGTTTATAATCACAATTGAATATATGTAAAAACCAGAAATAATTTCTTTTATTTTTTTTTTCCTTTTTGTCTTTTTTCGTGTCCGGCAACGGATCGCAACCCTCAGTGTCGCGCCCGTACCGGACCAGGACCGGCAACGGGATCGCAACCTTCAGTGTCGCACCCGCACCTCACTCAGCCAGTGAGCGGGAACTGGTCTGTATGTGGGATCTGAACCCTTGGCGGGAGCGCCGCCACGCTCCCAAGCGGCGCACTGTAGCAGTGCGCCACCGGGCCGGCCCCAAAACCAGAAATAATTTCTGCATTTGTCTTGGTCTAGTCCTTTGTTTTATGGACTGGGGAATTGTAGCCTACAGGAGTGAAAGGGGCTCCAGGTGAAAGCAGTTTGCTCTGAGCCCATCCTGTGTGATCGTGGGAGCTTTCCTTGTCTCGATGTAAATACCATTTGGCACTTTCACCATGTTTCTAATTGTGAGTTTAGCAGTTTACTGTGGTGTTTTTTCCTGAATGTTTGTGGTGTAAGTACAGAAGCTATTGAATTCAATGGCATTTTCCCATATTGTTTGTTTTGTTTTCACAATAGAAGCTACCAATAAGCCTGTAAAATTGGATCTGAAATTTATAGAGAACAGTTCTTCATATGTGAAATATCCAACATTTGTGATTATACTGACTGGGATGCCCCTTCTCATAAACTGTCCTTAGAACTCCTAACCAGAAAATGCAGAAAAGCATCAATATTTTAAGCAGATAAAAAAATCCAAACCTTAATTTTGAAAATAGGTGAAATTAAAAAATATTGGCCAGAAGCCCAAGGGAATTTTAGGTCAGCTTTTATAGCAAACTTGTTTGCTTCCATTCCTGGGAAATGACTTCTATTGTGAGTAGCAGTTCTTCAAGACTTTCCTGTGGTGTTTTAGAGGCTGATTGAAATAAACTTCTTTTGTTAAGGAACTCAGATCAACCCTGAGAATAAACCTCGATGCAGGTTCAAGAGAAAGCAAGGTGGGTCTCCACGAAGGTCTGGCAGTGGGCTTGCGAACTGTCGTAGGAACTTGGCTCTTGGTGGTTTGTTTGCAAGGCAGTTTGTGTCTCTGGCAGAGGCACACTTGTGGACTTTTTACCGTAGAGGGAATGAATCACAGAATGTAAACATTGGAAGTGATGATAGCAAAAATTTGTGTGTCTCCGTCATCCACCAGGTTAAATAACTTGTCCAAAGTGACACAGTAGAAGCCTTGAATCTTCTCACTCCAACTTTGAGATGTGGGTGGGGGATGTGCTGGAGTGGTAAGGAAGAGCAGGTGTGAAATTCCTTCTCCTCTCTGTTGAAAAGTGATGTCACACATATCACCTCACTGACCCCGAGTGGAGAAAAGGGAGGGAGGGAGAGGAGCCTGGAGGTGGCACTGGCAGCACGAATGGTCAGGAACGGAGACATCTGAGGCTCCTTTGAGGCCCGTGACAGAACTCCATCTCCATCCGCCCATGAGCCAGAGTAGCCTCTTCCTCCTTCCCTTTCTGATTCTGGTGGCTGACCAGGTTCCAACATGCTTCACAGATTCATAGGTAGGAGGGAGTCTGGACTCCTGAATAAGTGGCATAAAATCTTCTTGGACTTGCCATACAGATGGATCATCTTTGTCCCAAGAGATCTGTTTATATAGAAAACGGAGCTATGGTGGCCTGAAAGGCAGGAGCTCCAGGGTCAAGCTGTGGCCCAGCTCTGGTTATCAATTCCCTCCTGTCTATGTTAGGAGATTTGTCTAGGTGACCCCTGGGGTCCCTTTTAAGAAGTGTTTCTTGCATTGGGACTTCCTCGTGTGTAAGGACAGACGGTGCTTTTCTGATGGTCTGATTTCTACCTCACATTCGCCTTGATTCTTCTTTCTTTCATTGGAGGTACACGCAGTGCTTTTCTCCACTCTTTGTGCTGCTGGTATTTCCTTATGTTATCTTTGTCCTTTCTCCTACAGTACAGTCACATGTCAGCCGAAAGCAAGTACTAGATTTTCCGTTCTGTGTGCTGGTAGTCATTTCTTCAGACATTCTTTGATATCAAAGGAGGGTTGTGGAAAAAAAACAGATCAGGTATCTGAATTAAATCTAGAGAAATTTCAAAGCCCCTCGCCTCACTAATTGATTGTTAGTTCCCATGCATCTAAGGAGAAGGGGAGAAAAATATTTTCCAGCTAATCCATAGACCCTGTATTATACATGTGTTTTGCACATGCTTTAGGTTTCCAAGAAAATGCCAAATAAAATATAATTTATTTCTTTCCCTTGTCATTTGTTACCTATATATTTTTGATTAACTTTTATATCTTTAAGTAATTTTGAACTTATGGATAAGTTGTCAGAATCATACAAAGAATTCCCATATGGCCTTTACCTAGATTCCCCCAATTTTAACATTTTACCTCATTTTTACTTTAATCTCTCTGCTCTTCAAAAATATCAACAGTTTTGACCTATATATGTATTTTTTTCTTGAATCATTTGAGATTAAGTTGTAGAGATGTTGTCCTAAAACTTTGAAATATTTCAGTGTATATTTCCTAGAAAATATACACTCTAGGATTTAACCCAGGGTCAAACATTGTTGATGTCATGTTTCTTTAGTGTCCTTTAATCAATAGTTCCTCAATCTCTTTTTTTTTTTTTTTATAACTTTGATGACATAGCATTTTTGAAGAGCACTTGTTCCTCTCTTTGTCAGTGTTGCCTCATGTCATGTGGCTGAGGCCTGGCCACGTACTTTAGGCAGGAATACCCCAGAGATGAGATATGTTCTTAGCGCATCAGATCAGAAAGCCTTGATTTGTCCAGTGCTGGTGATGTTAACTCCCATCCCTTGGTTAAGATAATGTGTGCCAGGTTTCTCGACTGTATTGTTAATTAATAACTATTTTGTGCCCATGAGTTTATAAGTGATTAATAAATTTTCAATGTGGAGCTATTTTGAGATTATTTAAATATCCTATTCCTCATCAAATTTTTATCCTCTGCTTTCAGTTATACTGATTATTTTCTAACTCCATCTTCTCTTCTAAATTTATTAGTTTTATTCCAAAGTGAAAAAAAAAGAGTATTTATTTATATAGTATGTCAAGGATTTTTTTTTTTTCAGTTTGTTGTAATCCATTACTATTAATTTTTATGTTGATGTTCAACGTGTCCCAGATTTGTCAGTGGGAGAGCCCTTTCAATCAGCCTCCTGAGTCCTCTTGAAATGTCCTTTTCATTCTTTGAACAATTCCTTACTTTCTGGTACAGCAAGATGTTTTGGGGTCATCTGCTACTTTCTAACCCTGGCCCCAGAATCAGCCATTTCTACAAGGAGCCTTGGTTCCTTGTAATGAAGAGTGGTATTTGGAAACCAAGATCTGGGGGCTCGATGTGCTCGTTGATACTGAGGACTCATTGCTCCTAGGCCCTCTCAGCAGGGAGAACCAGAGCACGCATGCACACACACACACACACACACACACACACACACACACACACACACACGCCCACACACAACTCTATGTGTCCTTCTATATCTACCTACATGTAGAAACATGAGTTTACACCAATACCTTCAATTCCAATGCAACACCACGGTGTTTATTCTAGTTTTATCCCCTTTTCATTTTTTTAATCTCCCTTCTCTAACAGTGAAACCCTGTTCCTATTATTCTCGATATATTTATTTTCTCAATTTCCTGACCGTGTGGGCTGGGCCCTAAGTTCTCCAACACAGCAGTCACGCTGGCAAGCCCCTGCCCCTGCTGTGCCCACTGTGGCCCTGCTGTATGTGCTGTCTTTGCCAGCCAAGGGTCCCCACTTCCCCCCAGCTCAGCTGTACCCTTTGTGGGTTTTAAAAAAAGTTATTCACATTTTTTTTCATTGAAAGATGCTTAGAATAATGATGTACTAAAGTTGGATTAGTAACTGGTGTTTTTAAAATCTTTCTCTGTGTTCATTATGAGTATGAAAGAAGGGAGTGATTTCTCAATGTTTGAATGATAGTTTGAGACTACTTGGTTTGGTCACATTTATAGAGGGGTGAACTCAGTGGTTTAGTGGACTCAGCGGGTTCTCAGCCCTCTTTGTATCTGGACATGCACAGAAAATAGTGATATTTGTACAACACACAAAGTTGAATGGATGCAATTCATAGAGGATACAGTCAACAGGCCTGGGGGCTGTAGGTGTCCGGGTTACCCTTGTATTGTTACCAACTGTCCCCCAGGAAGGACACACTGTTTTGAAAGCTGTGGGTTAGAACATGGCACTCCTAAGCTGCTAAGATAGTTGGAAGACCTAAATCTTGTGGCTATAGCTTGTGTGCCTGATGTTGGCTAGGTCTCCGTGTTAGGTTTGTGCCAGTGGTCACAAGGGAGACCATATGAGAGGGCATGGACTCAAACAACCCACTGGCATGTCAGGTGCAGAAGCTCAAAGCATGTGGCTATATTAGCAGAGGATTCACTAATCTAATCACCTCTGGTAGTGAAGGATTACAGTAAATCAGTCAATCTATCAGTTGATTTCTGTTTCAAATTCAATCATTTATTCATTCAGCAATTATTTATTGAGCTCCTACTTATGTGCTGGGCAATGCTGGAGAAAATATGGATATAGTGATGACTAATTTTGGCTCTCATGGGGCTCACATTCCAAAAGAGGAGAAAGATAATAAAGAAACAAAGAGAAAGAGTCATCACAGACAGTTATGGGTGCCATGCAGAAAATAAAGCCATGAGAGTGTTCCGAGGTGGGAGAGGGGGTAGGGTGCTATGTTGTGATTTACATTTTTAAAAGATCAGTTTGGCTGATAGGTGGGGCATGGATTTGGGGTGGCGAAGAGTGATTGTGAGAAGTAGGAGAAAGACAATGATGATTTAGACTTGGCAGTCCAATATGGTAGCCACTAGCAACATGTGGCTATTCAAATTTAATTCTGAATTAAACCGGTTCCCGCTCACTGGCTGAGCGAGGTGTGGGAGCAACACCGAGGGTTGCGATCCCGTTGCCGGTCCTGGTCCGGTACGGGCGCGACACTGAGGGTTGCGATCCGTTGCCGGACACGAAAAAAGACAAAAAGGAAAAAAAAAACATTTTAAAAATTCAGTTTCTTTTTCAGTTGCACTAGCTACATTTCAAGCGCTCGATAGATACATGTGGCTGTTTTCTACCAAGTTAGACAGCGCGGGTAGAACATTTCCAGTAGTGCACAAAGTTCTGTTGGACGGCTCTGGTTTAGACCATGGTGGTTGTAGTGGACGTGGGAAGAAGTAGATGGATTTGGGGTAGATTTGGGAAATATTATCCAAGACTTGCTGATTGACAGGGTGTGGTAGTAGAAGGGAAAACACAAATTAAGGATGATGTGTGGCTTTTCTGCTTGAGCAACTGTGTGGATGGAGAAGCCTGTGAAGCGACAGGACTGGGCCTTGGAATCAAGAAATCTGCTTTGGACATATTATGCCATCTCTTTTAGAGCAGAATCCAAATAAATCTTAATGGAAGTAAAGGGAGAAGGAAAAGTCCATTTTGATGAGCTTTTCGATCTCCTTGTGGATGCTAAATAAGTCCCATATGTTTATAAGTCCTCATCTTGTTTTAATTTTAAAGAGGCCATTATTGTCTGTTGGTTGTTTTATTAAATACTATTTCATGCTGCTGCAGAATTTAATTTCACAGAAATCCCTTTGTTTATTTTAATTTTGTTTGAATTGTGATTTGGGATGCCAGCTGAAAGTGACCAGAAAATGAGGCGTTATCTTTGCTGAAGAGTTACTTATTTAAGGGACCACACGTTCAGAACCGTGGCCTGAGCCTGCATACTAGCCTTCCCTTTTTGGAGCTTAACACTCTAAAATATATAGATAAGGCATGTCTTCTAAAGGAAGAACTGTGAGGGGGTGAGGGTACTGCAAGTAGCCTGCTTTAAAACCAAATGACATTTCTTGATCTCTACAGATAGGTTATATTTTCAGACACATGCCGTACACATACGCAAATGCATGTGCTTGGAGTTTTTCACTCTTAGAAATCTCGGCCGATGTTACCCCTGTTTGGAAGGAGTCCTTTGTCCACAGTTAGGGTGAGAGGCTGTGTACTGAGGGTAGTCAAGTGGGTAAGGCTGACCCAAAAAAAGATTTTCTTGAAAAACACAATGCTTTTGTGAGTAATGACCTACAACCAGGTATGGAGGCTGAGGCAAGTGAATCCACATCCATGTCCTGCGTTCTTGCTGGCACACATTCTTCTGAGGCAGGAAAGTCCTCTTTGGCTGGTAGGGTTTCAGATTCACCATTGTTATGCTCAGGAACTTGTCACCCTGGTGGCCCACTTCATATTTCCAGGTCCCACTTAATTGTTCCGTGGGAGTGGGAGAGGTCACAGGAGGGGTCGACAAACGCAAACTGGAGTTAGTTTGGAAACGTGACCCTCTCTTTTGCATTTGACAGAATCACAGCTCCTGTTAGCAGCGGCCCCTTAATGTGGCTCCGTTCCCCTTTGACTGTTCACTCATTAACATATTGAGGTCTCCATTCTCTTATGCTGTTGTGCAAATCAGATCGATTCCATTTGCCATTCAAGAGAGGAGGGGTTTTGATTTTTAATAGAATGCATGTGACATTCCTTCTCTGCTTCATCTTTTTGTGGTGGCAGTCCCCTCCCCCACATTCTGTTTATTACATAGAGAATGAGTCTTTACAGATCTGTAGCCATAGTAAGAACAAACTTACTTGGAAAGTATGGGGAGTTCTGAAACCTGAGTCCTAGGCACATTGGACTTTGAGTGCACTGTAAAGCACAGGAATATGGGGATAGAACCGAAAACAAAGAACAACCAGGTGCACGTCGCGGTGACTCGTGTGTGGCAGCTGAACATCGACTCTCTCCAGCTTTCCTTCAGAACCCTGGCTGGGGTTCTCTAAGTCCAATGAATTTGCCAATTCAACCCACATTTTCTTCTTGCATGGAATTAATTTAGAACTAACGAAGAAAAACTGCCCTGGCATCTGTCTATTTAAATAGAAAAAAAAGTCAAAGACTTTTTTTAAAAAAAACAATCTTCTCTGAGCATATGTAATGAATTTATGTAGAGATGATTTTCTCAAACATTAGGAAGGCCACAGTGGGACCATCACACTGAGCAACATGGGGTCCACCATCAAAACGAGAGTTATATTTGAATTAAGAATTTCATCAGAACCAGCTTTTTGATTTTTAAATACTTATATGTTTATCCCTATATTGCCAAACCATTTTTGAAAAAGATTTTGAAAACAACTGAGTTTGCCTTTCTTTTAAAGGCAGGCAAATACCAACCAAGTATTGTCATACTATTGAAGAAGACAAACATTGAAAGCTGGAACGCGACTTTGTAGTAACACAATGTGATGAGGAAACTTTGAAGTGGTTAAATTCTACAGGCATGTTTTCAGAATCTACAGCTTTCAGTAGGTATTGGAAATGGAAGCCGATGACGGGAACATTCATTGCATAGAAATTGAATCATAGAAAGATGATTCCGTGGCACAGACCCAGGCAATGGCATTGTAGTGAAGCTCTGGGGTTTTGATGCTTGGAAAATGAAAGCAGAGCATTGAGAAAGCCAAGAATCTTTTCTTAATAGAGTTGTGATAAGGCCAAACAGATTTTTCTTCACCATAAATGATGGGCCATGTGTTATCCTCCACAAAACTTGCAACCATAATTAACAAAAGAGGTGAACTGTCTCTGCACCTAAAAGTGAGTGTGTACATAACGCATGCATTTGTATGTTCACATGCATGCGCGCACACGTGTGCCTTGCAACCATAATTAACAAAAGAGGTGAACTGTCTCTGCACCTAAAAGTGAGTGTGTACATGACGCATGCATTTGTATGTTCACATGCATGCGCGCACACGTGTGCGCACACACATGCACACACTCCTCTGACCTGTCCCCTCACAGGCAAACCTATGGCCAACGACTGTGCATGTGGAACTTTAGACTAATTCTAATCGGAGACTTTCAGAGGTGAGGTTGGAGGGTTTTCACATAGATTTCTTTGTTTATGTATAAATCCTTTCCTCCAAGGAGAAGCCTGGAGGTAATCTCAGAGAAGTTTTGGGTTTATCTTCATGAGACTGCACTTTCAATCTCTCTTCTCTACTTTGCTCTCGGTGAACCTGTGTACCAATCAACTAAATGCTGTGACTAATGCTATGCTAATGACTGTCAAGGGCTTTTCAAAGCGCGAGTGCTGTTGTCCTGCCCAGTCTCACTTAACTCCCACAATTCATTGAGGTGGGCAAATATTTTTAAAGTCCAGATGAACCTGTCAGCGAATCTCCTCTTGCATAAATGATTAGCATAAGTTATATGCTGTTGACCAGCCATAGAGTGCTAATTTTTTTCCAGCCTATAAAATGCACTTTATATTCTGACATGTTTCCCAGTGCACTGTTTGTAATCTCAATGGTGTTAGAAGCCACAATAGCTAAGGAAAATTTGATTTTATTCAATATGTGAAATTATGAAATAACTTTGGTCTTAGGAGAGAATACAACATTCTTGGAGATTTTCTGATTGGGTGTAAAGAACACTAAGGAAGCTGAATAAAAACCAAAAGAAAGTGACACATGACTCTACCCATGTTGTCTTTCATATTTTAGGCATGGTTTCTCTCATTCTTCCTGGCGTGGGGGCTCGTGGAGGGCAGACACCAGTTGGTTTCTATCCTGGGGCTTAGCACAGCATAGGCACTTCGGGAGGTATTCAGTAAATGGGGGGTGAATTTAATTGCAAAACAGAAGACACATGCTGCAGATGGAGATTTTGATTGGCCACTGGTTCTGACACATGTTGTGACACTTAGTAATTCAGAAGATGTTTTTCCCCAAACTTTGCAGAAATTCTCCGCCTGCTGGGGCTAACCATTTGACACATTAATAGCTTTGAAACAGAATATGGGTCAATTTTGCCACTGCCTCCTTTCCACAAAAATGCATACTTGAAAGCTTTTATGACAAGATGATCAGAGAGCAGATTTTATTTCTGAGCAATTATCCTACTTTCTGTTAAAGTTTGTTCCATTAACTTTCATTGTAAGTTTTGTTTGATATGTGCTCGAATGCAATCTAGGCTGGGACAGCAGAAGCTCTGGTAAATGCTGTTAGTGAGATGAAGTGTCACTAAGACCACACACTTTCCCTCCACTACTTCATTACCTTGCTTTGTTTATTTTTTTTCATAACATCTATCTCTCTCTGAAATTGTTTTATTTGTTTAGTTTTAGTTTTGGGTTTTTTTTTTTTTTTTTGCTTCCATGTTTATTTTCTGTCTTCCCTATTAAAGCATAAGCTCCACAAAAGCAGGGCACTTGATCTATAACCCTGATATCTAGAACAGTACTGGGTACATTGTAGGTGCTTGATAAATGTTTGTGGAATGAGTGAATGAAGGAATGAATAGAAGTATTGGCACTCAGAGTCTGTGTGTATTATTTATTCATTCCCAAATATTTATCAAGTTCCTGTTATGTGCCTAGTGCTTTTCTACATGGTAGGATTTCAGTGAACAAAATACAGTTCCTGTGTTTACAGAATATAATGCTGTGCTATCCAATTTGGTATTCACTAGCCTCGTGTAGCTATACAAATTAATTAAGATTATGTTAAATAAAAAATTCTGTTCCTTAGTTACACTAGCACATTTCAAGTGCTTACATGTAGCTAGTGACTACCATATTGGGCAGTGCAAATATAGATCATCATCATCGTAGAAAGTTCTATTGGATAGTCTTACTTTAGTGATAAAACAGATCAACATATGGACACTTTCATTGCAGAGGGATATAATATATGCTGTGTAAAGAATAAGTATATGTTTCAAAGGGAGTGTATAGGAAGGCTACTATTCCAGATTAGGGTGTGGCTGGGCTGTCAGGGAAGGCTTTTTGGAGGACCTCTAAACTGAAGCATCAAGATGCATCAGTATTAGACGGGCTAAGGGAGACAAAGGACAGAGAGTATCTAAGTCGAAGGAACAGGTGGGAGAGAAAGAGCTGGGATAAGTGTCTTAACGTGGCCAGCTAGAGAAGGCCCTGGTGTTTTATTCTGAGGTCCAGGTGTGGATGGATGGATGGCGTACAGGAACAAGCCACTTCTCATACAGGGCGGCAGGGTTTTTCACAGCAGTGTCTGCCACTTCTCAGGCCCAGGCCACAGTCTCTACCAGCCTCCTACTAGGTCTTTCTGCTCCTAGTTTTGGCTTTCCACTTTATCTCCAGCAAATCCCAAATCTGATTGTGTTATTACCCTGCTGAGAGCACTTCATTACCTCCCTGTACTTATTAGGATAAAGCCCAAGCTCTTTCACATGCTTATGAGGCTCTTTATGGTCTGACCCCTGTTTACTTTTCTGAAACTTCTACTCTTCACTTCTCACACTATGACCCATCTAGTCAAAGTAATATCAGTTTCCCAAATGTTCCATCTCTTGCTTCTGGGCCTTTGCACCTGCTGTTTCCTCTGCAAGGAAACCTGTTTGTTCCTCTCCCATGCCTCATTCTAGCTTCTATACTTGCCTTTTGGACCTCTGCTGAGAGTTAGCTTCTTCAGGAGCCCTTGATATAAAAACCAAGGTGAGGTGCCTCACCTGTGTGCCCCCCACCTCCTCCCTTGCAGCACACATCATGCTGTCTTATTTTACTTGCTTATGTGTCTGTAACCCTCTCATCTGTGCTGTTTCCTCTTTTGACCCAAGCATAGTGCCTGGCACATAAAAAGAGCTCAGCAAATAAGTTCTTAATGAATGAATGAATGAATGCATGCATGGATTCAGTGATCCATTCCTGTTTCTTAGGTGTGATCAATCACTGGTGTGGCTCTGAAATAAAGCTGCAGACATCACTGTGGCCCGTTAGAGCAAGCCCCGAAAACTCAACCATTGGGGGGAAAAAGAAATGGAAGTCAGTTTTTAAAGAAAGCAGATGAATGACCCTTGTTGTTTGTTTTTATACTTAATT
>NW_007728116.1:189443-190709 GCF_000696425.1 Galeopterus variegatus | reverse complement strand
GGAAGTCAGTTTTTAAAGAAAGCAGATGAATGACCCTTGTTGTTTGTTTTTATACTTAATTTTTAAGAATTGAGGTGTAATTTACATATACCATTCAGTTACTTGAAGCATACAATCTGGTATCTTTTGGTAAATTTATTGAATTGTGCAACCACAACCATAATACAGTTTTAGAACATGCCCATCACCCCAGTAAGATTCCTCATGCACGTTTACAGTTAATCCTCTTTCCCACTCCCAGTTCCAGGCAACCACTAAACTACTTTCTGTCTCTGTGGATTTGCCTTTTCTGGGCATTTCATAGAAATGGAATCACACAACATGTGGTCTTTGTGTCTGGGTTCTTTCACTTAGCATAATGTTTTCAAGGTTCATCCATGTCGTAGCATGTATCAGCATTTCATTCCTTTTTATTGTTAAGTAATATTCTACTGCATGAATATACCACATTTTATTTATCCAATCATTAGTTCTTGGACATATGGGTTGTTTCCACTCTTTTGGCTATTATGAATAATGCTGCTATGAAAATTTGCATACACATTTTTCTTTGATTACTTTCAGTTCTGCTGAATAGATATGTAGAAGTGGGATTTTTGGGTAAATTTATGTTTAACTTTTTAAGAAACTGCTGTACTCTTTTCCAAAGTTGCTGCACCATTTTACATTTCTACCAGCAATGTATACGGAGCGACCCTTGTTCTTGAGGGCTAACTTTAACCAAAGTTTTATACCCTTTTATCCCACCCTCTGGTGTTGCATACTGGCAGTTAGTAACACGATGTCTCTTTCCTTTCAGAACAAGGTATGCGTGGGATGAGAAGGATGGTGGCAAGGCTTCACGGGTCTCTTTCTGCACTGGGTGTGAATGAATTTAGGAGTTCTTCAGAGATACTCCGTCTTAGGAGCCTGCTGGAAAACCCACTGCCTACAGCCGTCCCAGTGAGAATTCCATTTTGTGGGTTTTGTTAGAGTAGAGCCAGTGGACCTTGAATTTACACAAATCACATGGAATCCACGGAAATGTACATAAAGAACAGAGAACAAGTTCATATATTGAGCATAATCTGGAATAGCCCAGTGAACACGATTTTACTGGGCACTTACCGTGTGGCCAGGATTGAGCTAGATGCTGGTGGAGCATGAGTGGTATAGACGCTCAGGGAATTTAGCCTTGTTAGGGAGACCAGTTTAATCTTCAGGAAATTAGATCCTAACCCTGCAAGACAAGGTTCACTTAAGTGGGGAAGAGTGTGCTACAGATCG
>NW_007728116.1:187050-188252 GCF_000696425.1 Galeopterus variegatus | reverse complement strand
TACTAAAGTTTGCTGCTATTTAAAAAAAAAAAAAAAAAAAAATCCCTGCTTAGCAGTCCATAAATAGTTTGCTGGATATGAACTTAAGCAGGCCAAATTTGAAATTCTATTCTATTCTAATTCAAAGCATGTTGCACAGCCCTGTTTTCAGATTGGCAATTCAAATGCTTTCCCAGATAATACAGAGGGATGTTAAGATAAACTAAGGCCACCTCAGAATAGGAAAGGCAATTGGATGCCGAACTTCACTGATAACAGGAGGCACGATAATCTGATGGTTACTTTCTGGTTGGGTTGTTCAAAGATGGAATGATTAACCACACCACAAATCCTTTATATATTGCAAAGCTATCATAATAGGTACTTTCTGATGTTTTCTCAAGAAGGTCTTTGGGGCTTCTGTTACTGGAATTAGGCTCATTTATTAAGGCTTGAGTTAACTAAGGTATGTATTGTTCTGAAGAAGGCTTCTTTTATTCAGTAAATACTTATAGGGTGCCTGCTATGTGCCAGGTGTAATACTAGCACTGGGAGATACCAAGCTGAGCAAAACATCGTCCATGAACTATGCATCCTAACTTGACGCCAAGTCATAGACTGATATTGACAGAAAACATTAAGGATGAGGAGATGGGATGTCTTGTCTCCTTTATGCCTGTACATAGATTTCCTGTTTGCAGCCTTGGCCTAGAGCAGTGGTTCTCAGCTGAGGGTGATTTTGGCAATGCCTGGAGACATTTTCATTGCTATCACTTGGAGATTGCTGCCAGATTCTGGTGGGTAGAGGACAGTCCCCACAAGAAAGAATTATCCAGCCCCAAATGTCAATTGTACTGAGGTAAAGAAACCGTGGCAGAGAAAAACATGAAATGATAGGAATTCTACAAAGGCTCTAGCAGTGAGCCTCTGATTAACATTGGAGAGCAAAGTGAAGTGGAATTAATATGATTTATAAGAATCTAAGAGGATGGTGGGTGCAATGAGAATAACACAGACTTGTCATTGATGAAGTTTCTAGTGGGACAAGGAAGCCCATCATGAGAGTTTCTCCAAATGGGCTCTGTTGCCACTTGGAGTAGGACGTCTCTCTATGTGTGGGACTGTTTTGTGGATCCCTGGCCCATATCCATTAATGCCAGGAACGTGCCTTGGCATTATGACAAACCCAGATGCCTCACGCGCTTCCAAATGCCCCATCAGAG